>NC_060177.1:93780144-93812644 GCF_021184085.1 Oncorhynchus gorbuscha
AGCTGTGTTACAGCTGTGTTAGAGCTGTGTTAGAGCTGTGTTACAGTGTTACAGCTGTGTTACAGTGTTACAGCTGTGTTACAGCTGTGTTACAGCTGTGTTACAGTGTTACAGCTGTGTTAGAGCTGTGTTACAGCTGTGTTAGAGCTGTGTTACAGCTGTGTTAGAGCTGTGTTACAGTGTTACAGCTGTGTTACAGTGTTAGAGCTGTGTTAGAGCTGTGTTACAGTGTTACAGCTGTGTTAGAGCTGTGTTAGAGCTGTGTTACAGTTGTGTTAGAGCTGTGTTACAGTTGTGTTAGAGCTGTGTTACAGTGTTACAGCTGTGTTACAGCTGTGTTAGAGCTGTGTTACAATTGTGTTAGAGCTGTGTTACAGTGTTACAGCTGTGTTACAGCTGTGTTAGAGCTGTGTTACAATTGTGTTAGAGCTGTGTTACAGTTGTGTTAGAGCTGTGTTACAGTTGTGTTAGAGCTGTGTTACAATTGTGTTAGAGCTGTGTTACAGTGTTACAGCTGTGTTACAGTGTTACAGCTGTGTTACACTGTTACAGCTGTGTTACAGTGTTACAGCTGTGTTAGAGCTCTGTTAGAGCTGTGTTACAGCTGTGTTACAGTGTTACAGCTGTGTTAGAGCTCTGTTACAGCTGTGTTACAGTGTTACAGCTGTGTTAGAGCTCTGTTACAGCTGTGTTAGAGCTGTGTTACAGTGTTACAGTGTTACAGCTGTGTTACAGCTGTGTTACAGTGTTACAGCTGTGTTAGAGCTGTGTTACAGTGTTACAGCTGTGTTACAGTGTTACAGCTGTGTTACAGTGTTACAGCTGTGTTACAGTGTTACAGCTGTGTTAGAGCTGTGTTACAGCTGTATTACAGTGTTACAGCTGTGTTAGAGCTGTGTTAGAGCTGTGTTACAGTGTTAGAGCTGTGTTAGAGTTGTGTTACAGCTGTGTTAGAGCTGTGTTAGAGCTGTGTTAGAGCTGTGTTAGAGCTGTGTTAGAGCTGTGTTAGAGCTGTGTTACAGTGGTACAGCTTACATTTTTACATTTACATTTAAGTCATTTAGCAGACGCTCTTATCCAGAGCGACTTACAAATTGGTGCATTCACCTTATGACATCCAGTGGAACAACCACTTTACAATAGTGCATCTAAATATTTTAAGGGGGGGGGGGGGGTGAGAAGGATTACTTTATCCTATCCTAGGTATTCCTTAAAGAGGTGGGGTTTCAGGTGTCTCCGGAAGGTGGTGATTGACTCCGCTGTCCTGGCGTCGTGAGGGAGTTTGTTCCACCATTGGGGAGCCAGAGCAGCGAACAGTTTTGACTGAGCTGAGCGGGAACTGTACTTCCTCAGTGGTAGGGAGGCGAGCAGGCCAGAGGTGGATGAACGCAGTGCCCTTATTTGGGTGTAGGGCCTGATCAGAGCCTGGAGGTACTGAGGTGCTGTTCCCCTCACAGCTCCGTAGGCAAGCACCATGGTCTTGTAGCGGATGCGAGCTTCAACTGGAAGCCAGTGGAGAGAGCGGAGGAGCGGGGTGACGTGAGAGAACTTGGGAAGGTTGAACACTAGACGGGCTGCGGCGTTCTGGATGAGTTGTAGGGGTTTAATGGCACAGGCAGGGAGCCCAGCCAACAGCGAGTTGCAGTAATCCAGACGGGAGATGACAAGTGCCTGGATTAGGACCTGCGCCGCTTCCTGTGTGAGGCAGGGTCGTACTCTGCGGATGTTGTAGAGCATGAACCTACAGGAACGGGCCACCGCCTTGATGTTAGTTGAGAACGACAGTTTGTTGTCCAGGATCACGCCAAGGTTCTTAGCGCTCTGGGAGGAGGACACAATGGAGTTGTCAACCGTGATGGCGAGATCATGGAACGGGCAGTCCTTCCCCGGGAGGAAGAGCAGCTCCGTCTTGCCGAAGTTCAGCTTGAGGTGGTGATCCGTCATCCACACTGATATGTCTGCCAGACATGCAGAGATGCGATTCGCCACCCGGTCATCAGAAGGGGGAAAGGAGAAGATTAATTGTGTGTCGTCTGCATAGCAATGATAGGAGAGACCATGTGAGGTTATGACAGAGCCAAGTGACTTGGTGTATAGCGAGAATAGGAGAGGGCCTAGAACAGAGCCCTGGGGGACACCAGTGGTGAGAGCGCGTGGTGAGGAGACAGATTCTCGCCACGCCACCTGGTAGGAGCGACCTGTCAGGTAGGACGCAATCCAAGCGTGGGCCGCGCCGGAGATGCCCAACTCGGAGAGGGTGGAGAGGAGGATCTGATGGTTCACAGTATCGAAGGCAGCCGATAGGTCTAGAAGGATGAGAGCAGAGGAGAGAGAGTTAGCTTTAGCGGTGCGGAGCGCCTCCGTGATACAGAGAAGAGCAGTCTCAGTTGAATGACTAGTCTTGAAACCTGACTGATTTGGATCAAGAAGGTCATTCTGAGAGAGATAGCGGGAGAGCTGACCAAGGACGGCACGTTCAAGAGTTTTGGAGAGAAAAGAAAGAAGAGATACTGGTCTGTAGTTGTTGACATCGGAGGGATCGAGTGTAGGTTTTTTCAGAAGGGGTGCAACTCTCGCTCTCTTGAAGACGGAAGGGACGTAGCCAGCGGTCAGGGATAAGTTGATGAGCGAGGTGAGGTAAGGGAGAAGGTCTCCGGAAATGGTCTGGAGAAGAGAGGAGGGGATAGGGTCGAGCGGGCAGGTTGTTGGGCGGCCGGCCGTCACAAGACGCGAGATTTCATCTGGAGAGAGAGGGGAGAAAGAGGTCAGAGCACAGGGTAGGGCAGTGTGAGCAGAACCAGCGGTGTTGTTTGACTTACAGCTGTGTTAGAGCTGTGTTAGAGCTGTGTTAGAGCTGTGTTACAGTGTTACAGCTGTGTTAGAGCTGTGTTAGAGCTGTGTTACAGTGTTACAGCTGTGTTAGAGCTGTGTTAGAGCTGTGTTAGAGCTGTGTTACAGTGTTACAGCTGTGTTAGAGCTGTGTTAGAGCTGTGTTAGAGCTGTGTTAGAGCTGTGTTAGAGCTGTGTTAGAGCTGTGTTAGAGCTGTGTTAGAGCTGTGTTACAGTGTTAGAGCTGTGTTAGAGTTGTGTTACAGCTGTGTTAGAGCTGTGTTAGAGCTGTGTTAGAGCTGTGTTAGAGTTGTGTTAGAGCTGTGTTAGAGCTGTGTTAGAGTTGTGTTAGAGCTGTGTTAGAGCTGTGTTAGAGTTGTGTTAGAGTTGTGTTAGAGCTGTGTTAGAGCTGTGTTAGAGCTGTGTTAGAGCTGTGTTAGAGTTGTGTTAGAGTTGTGTTAGAGCTGTGTTAGAGCTGTGTTAGAGCTGTGTTACAGTGTTACAGCTGTGTTAGAGCTGTGTTAGAGCTGTGTTAGAGCAGTGTTAGAGCTGTGTTAGAGCAGTGTTAGAGCTGTGTTAGAGCAGTGTTAGAGCTGTGCTTCTTTGTGAACTGGGGCATGACCGGCGTGTCAATTGCTGGACTGATATGGATTCTCTCCACACACACACACACACACACACACACACACACACACACACACACACACACACACACACACACACACACACACACACACACACACACACACACACACACACACACACACACACACACACACACACACACACACACACACACGCACACACACACACACACGCCCCAATCAGGGAATAGGGCAGGACAGGGAGGAACACTAGCTAGTGTTCTCGACAATGTCATTTTTCTGTATTCATAAAATAGAAAACAGTAACATACGATACATCTTCATGAATCCATTTGTCTATCGAGACAAACAGAACGTTTTTTCACTGTGTTTTTGACACCCTGGGTTGCTCTTCCTGCTCAGCGTTATTCCGTTTTTTTTTCAGAGGTCTCAAAATGTCAAATTTCAAAATTAAGGGTTAAGATTAAAGTTTAAGGTTTGGGATAGGGATAAAAGTTTACGTTTAGGCATTGAGCTTAATGTTTAAGGTAAAGGGTTAAGGTTTGGGATAGGGTTCAAAGTTTACGTTTAGGCATTGAGCTTAATGTTTAAGGTAAAGGGTTAAGGTTTGGGATAGGGTTCAAAGTTTACGTTTAGGCATTGAGCTTAATGTTTAAGGTAAAGGGTTAAGGTTTGGGATAGGGTTCAAAGTTTACGTTTAGGCATTGAGCTTAATGTTTAAGGTAAAGGGTTAAGGTTTGGGATAGGGTTCAAAGTTTACGTTTAGGCATTGAGCTTAATGTTTAAGGTAAAGGGTTAAGGTTTGGGATAGGGTTCAAAGTTTACGTTTAGGCATTGAGCTTAATGTTTAAGGTAAAGGGTTAAGGTTTGGGATAGGGTTAAAACAAAAAAAGAAAGTATATCACTGGGATTGAAAACATGACCTTCCATTTCCCATCTGCCCACAACACTCGAACGGTTGCCCCTAGCGGACGGTTTTGAAAGGCATTTTTTTCCCAACATGCTCAGGACATGGACGGACGTCCAATTTCAAAGTCAATCTTGAGCGATCTGGCTGTCACAGTACAAAACATACACAACACATATCTTTTTTTAAATGAAGCACCAATCTGTCCGTTTAAATATTTTTACAAATCATTTTGGTGTTTATATTTTGTTTATTCCTTTTCATTTATCCAATAATTAAAAATGTGCAAAAATGTACACTTCAGTTTCTATAAGCACAAAAAAACAGCTAACCATCTTGTTTGTGCAACATACTAAAGTACAACTCTAAGGGAAAGAGAGGAAGGGGAGCCGTTGCGAAAATGCTAAAAGCGTTTTGAGCAGATCATTTATGTAAAAGCCTCTGCATTCCACATCTGTTATGTCCTTGTGTGTTTTCTTTTTTTGACCTTTATTTAACCAGGCAAAAATTCTTATTTTCAATGACGGCCCAGTGGGTTAACTGGTCGAGGAACAGTGGGTTAACTGCCTGTTCAGGGGAAGAACAACAGATTTGTACCTTGTCAGCTCGGGGATTTGAACTTGCAACCTTCCAGTTACTAGTCCAACGCTCTAACCACTAGGCTACCCTACCGCCTCTACACTCTAACCACTAGGCTACCCTATCACCTCTACACTCTAACCACTAGGCTACCCTACCGCCTCTACACTCTAACCACTAGGCTACCCTACCGCCTCTACACTCTAACCACTAGGCCACCCTGCCGCCCCACTAGTTCACGGTCGGTGTGTGTGTCGTTGGTCAGAGAAATGTACAGGTCAGCCTCGTCACACTGGCGACAATGTTATGGTTTCCTCTATTGTTGTTCTCGTGGCACGGGGGGAAATGTCACAAACATATTGATTAGGGGATTTAACCTGCCTTTCCCCTTACAGTGAGACTGACAGACTGACCCTTCTCGCCCTTTCAGCGGGATAGAGAGGCATCTGGGTGGAGGAAACATCCTTCATCAGGACAGGAGGGTTATTATGGTATGGTATTAGGTTGTATTGTGAATACGGTAAATAGATCTTACTAAAAGAATCATCACAAAGCCTCCGAAACATTCAGAATCAGTCAGTTTATTGTCCCAACATCACAAAGCCTCCGAAACATTCAGAATCAGTCAGTTTATTGTCCCAACATCACAAAGCCTCCGAAACATTCAGAATCAGTCAGTTTATTGTCCCAACATCACAAAGCCTCCGAAACCATTCAGAATCAGTCAGTTTATTGTCCCAACATCACAAAGCCTCCGAATCATTCAGAATCAGTCAGTTTATTGTCCCAACATCACAAAGCCTCCGAAACATTCAGAATCAGTCCGTTTATTGTCCCAACATCACAAAGCCTCCGAAACATTCAGAATCAGTCCGTTTATTGTCCCAACATCACAAAGCCTCCCAAACATTCAGAATCAGTCAGTTTATTGTCCCAACATCACAAAGCCTCCGAAACCATTCAGAATCAGTCAGTTTATTGTCCCAACATCACAAAGCCTCCGAATCATTCAGAATCAGTCAGTTTATTGTCCCAACATCACAAAGCCTCCTAAACATTCAGAGTCAGTCCGTTTATTGTCCCAACATCACAAAGCCTCCGAAACATTCAGAATCAGTCAGTTTATTGTCCCAACATCACAAAGCCTCCGAATCATTCAGAATCAGTCCTTTTATTGTCCCAACATCACAAAGCCTCTGAAACATTCAGAATCAGTCCGTTTATTGTCCCAACATCACAAAGCCTCCGAAACATTCAGAATCAGTCCGTTTATTGTCCCAACATCACAAAGCCTCCGAAACATTCAGAATCAGTCAGTTTATTGTCCCAACATCACAAAGCCTCCGAAACATTCAGAATCAGTCAGTTTATTGTCCCAACATCACAAAGCCTCCGAAACCATTCAGAATCAGTCAGTTTATTGTCCCAACATCACAAAGCCTCCGAATCATTCAGAATCAGTCAGTTTATTGTCCCAACATCACAAAGCCTCCGAAACATTCAGAATCAGTCCGTTTATTGTCCCAACATCACAAAGCCTCCGAAACATTCAGAATCAGTCCGTTTATTGTCCCAACATCACAAAGCCTCCGAAACATTCAGAATCAGTCAGTTTATTGTCCCAACATCACAAAGCCATTCAGAATCAGTCAGTTTATTGTCCCAACAACAAATTCAGAATCAGTCAGTTTATTGTCCCAACATCACAAAGCCTCCGAATCATTCAGAGTCAGTCCGTTTATTGTCCCAACATCACAAAGCCTCCGAAACATTCAGAATCAGTCCGTTTATTGTCCCAACATTACTTTGGGAAATTGGAAGAACTTTATTTTGCCCTCGAGACCAATTTAGGACATAAGGGCAATATATATATATATAAAAAAATGTAGCCTACAAAACAAATACACAATAAACACAAAACAAAAACAATATACCAGCTTCTAACCTCACAAATACAGGCTTTATTAACGTGTAAACATACATCTATAATCATGCAAATCCAGGTACCAAAATAAACAACAACAGAATTATCCGTTCTGATTGGAGCCTGCTAACATCGGTTGATAATACCAGAGAATGAAGCCCTTCCTCTGCCAACTCCTTCATTATATTGGCCTCTCCTACTAACCATTATTGAAAGTGTAATGTAACAACAGCCAGGTGAAATGCTTCTAGGGCCTTTGATGTGTCCGAGCAGCTCGTTGTTTCTTTTTGATGGTGAATACGTTGTTGCCGTTCTGTTACCTTTTCTCCTCATGGAAACAAACACAAAGTAGAATACACAAAACACATTTTTTTAAATAAACTAAATATAAATAAATAAAATAAAATAAACATACAAGAGAGAAATTACCTCAAGAGTTTTGAATAAACAATAAACAAGAGAGAAATGACCTCAAGAGTTTTGAATAAACAATAAACAAGAGAGAAATGACCTCAAGAGTTTTGTTAAAAAATATATATATAATAATAATAATAAAAAAGATCAACCATAAATTAAAAGAGATTCATATTGAAAAGCATGTTATGTATTTTTATTTATTTATTTAACTAGGCAAATCAGTTAAGAACAAATTCTTATTTTCAATGACGGCCTAGGAACAGTGGGTTACTGCCTGTTCAGGGGCAGAATGACAGACTTTGTACCTTGTCAGCTCGGGGATTCGAACTTGCAACCTTTCGGTTACTAGTCCAACGCTCTAACCACTAGGCTACCCTATATATATATATATATATTATATATATATATTTATGTATATGCATTGGACTGAAATGTATTTTGGGTCGGAAATGGTTCAACCACGCTGTAATTATTACAAAGTCATTATTAGCAAAATGTGTGTTTTTCTATTTTACATGATGAGATGTGACTTTTTTAAAATATTAACATTGTCTTATAAGAAATATAAAATAACATAACACCTGCATTAAATAAGATCATTAATAAGGTGTCTAATTAATAGTTCAAACAAATTGAAAACACACACTTGGGCTATAAGATTGAAGGATATATATATATATATATATGAACATCTTTCACGTCATTTATATATTACATTTAAATATATAAATGATGTGAAAGATGTTCATGTTTGCAACTGAATGATAAAATATTTGACAGACTAATTTCTGGAAGAAGAGAATCATTTGTTCCCACCTCTTTAAATGGACATGCAAGCACACACACACACACACACACACACACACACACACACACACACACACACACACACACACACACACACACACACACACACACACACACACACACACACACACACACACACACACACACACACACACACACACACACACACACACACACACACACACACACACACACACACACACACACACACCACACACACAGCAGATTGTAGGGCAGGACTCTTCCTTTCAACCGGCCAGGCTTTTTTTGTGTTTACTTCATCACTTGCAACCAGCAGACAAAAAAAGCATTAATACATGAACCCCTGATCGTCATCTTTGACTCATTCAACCAATGATAGGGGGGGAGAGGAGAGCCAACGGCTAACCCAAGGCACACACAACAAGGCAACGAGGCTTTTAAATGAGCCGGGGGAGTAATAGGTGTGCCCACTAGCATCCCGGCGCTGGAGCCACAACGTCACGCACAAAATGATCTCCTTTTTATTCTAAATCCATTAACAACATCACCGCACGTAACATAATAATAAATAAATAAAAATACACCTTTATTTTGGGTTAGAATTGGATGAAAACACCACTTCAGAGCTCTTGGGAGAATTGAAGTAGCACATTTGGGGGGGGGGGGATTTCTCTGTTTTCTCTGTTTGTTTCATTAGATTGGTTTGGTTGGTGCAGGGGTGGACAGTAGGAGACCTATTCACAAAGCCTGCTATTGTCCTTTTAGAATGATGGTTATTTAATGAACACATAGAATTCATATTTTTCTGCAGTTTTTCAGTGTGTGTGTGTGTGTGTGTGTGTGTGTGTGTGTGTGTGTGTGTGTGTGTGTGTGTGTGTGTGTGTGTGTGTGTGTGTGTGTGTGTGTGTGAGAGAGAGAATGTTCAGACCTGAAGCCTGGTGTTTGTGGAGGCAAGGTGCTAATTAGTCCAAGATGAGATGTGTTAGTAGGTTGATGGCCTAGCTGGAGTAGAGGCTGGAATACAGTAGAGTGAGGGTGGAATACAGTAGAGTGAGGATGGAATACAGTAGAGTGAGGGTGGAATACAGTAGAGTGAGGTTGGAATACAGTAGAGTGAGGATGGAATACAGTAGAGTGAGGGTGGAATACAGTAGAGTGAGGATGGAATACAATAGAGTGAGGTTTGAATACAGTAGGGTGAGGATGGAATACAATAGAGTGAGGATGGAATACAGTAGAGTGAGGATGGAATACAATAGAGTGAGGATGGAATACAGTAGAGTGAGGCTGGAATACAGTAGAGTGAGGATGGAATACAGTAGAGTGAGGAAGGAATACAATAGAGTGAGGTTTGAATACAGTAGGGTGAGGATGGAATACAGTAGAGTGAGGATTGAATACAGTAGGGTGAGGATGGAATACAGTAGAGTGAGGATGGAATACAGTAGAGTGAAAGTGGAATACAATAGAGTGAGGTTTGAATACAGTAGGGTGAGGGTGGAATACAGTAGAGTGAAAGTGGAATACAGTAGAGTGAGGTTTGAATACAGTAGGGTGAGGATGGAATACAGTACAGTGAGGTTTGAATACAGTAGGGTGAGGATGGAATACAGTAGAGTGAGGTTGGAATACAGTACAGTGAGTTTTGAATACAGTAGGGTGAGGATGGAATACAGTACAGTGAGGTTTGAATACAGTAGGGTGAGGATGGAATACAGTAGAGTGAGGATTGAATACAGTAGGGTGAGGATGGAATACAGTAGAGTGAGGATTGAATACAGTAGGGTGAGGATGGAATACAGTAGAGTGAGGATGGAATACAGTAGAGTGAGGATGGAACACAGTAGAGTGAAAGTGGAATACAATAGAGTGAGGTTTGAATACAGTAGGGTGAGGGTGGAATACAGTAGAGTGAAAGTGGAATACAGTAGAGTGAGGTTTGAATACAGTAGGGTATGGTGCAAGGACAGCATTCTCTCCCTCAACGGGATCAAGACAAAGGAGATGATTGTGGACTACAGGAAAAGGAGGACCGAGCACGCCCCCATTCTCATTGACGGGGCTGTAGTGGAGCAGGTTGAGAGCTTCAAGTTCCTTGGTGTCCACATCACCAACAAACTATCATGGTCCAAATACACCAAGACAGTTGTGAAGAGGGAACGACAAACCTATTCCCCCCTCAGGAGATGGAAAATATTTGGCATGGGTCCTCAGATCCTCAAAAGGTTCAACAGCTACACCATTGACAGCATCACTGCCTGGTACGGCAACTGCCCGGCCTCCGACCACAAGGCACTACAGAGGGTAGTACGTACGGCCCAGTACATCACTGCCTGGTACGGCAACTGCCCGGCCTCCGACCACAAGGCACTACAGAGGGTAGGACGTACGGCCCAGTACATCACTGCCTGGTACGGCAACTGCCCGGCCTCCGACCACAAGGCACTACAGAGGGTAGTACGTACGGCCCAGTACATCACTGCCTGGTATGGCAACTGCCCGGCCTCCGACCACAAGGCACTACAGAGGGTAGTACGTACGGCCCAGTACATCACTGCCTGGTATGGCAACTGCCCGGCCTCCGACCACAAGGCACTACAGAGGGTAGTACGTACGGCCCAGTACATCACTGCCTGGTATGGCAACTGCCCGGCCTCCGACCACAAGGCACTACAGAGGGTAGTACATACGGCCCAGGACATCACTGGGGCCAAGCTTTCTGCCATCCAGGACCTCTATGCCAGGCGGTGTTAAAGCAAGGCCCTAAAAATGGTCAAATACTCCAGCCATCCTAGTCATAGACTGTTCTCTCTGCTACCGCACGGCAAGAGGTACCGGAGCGCCAAGTCTAGGTCCAAGAGGCTCCTAAAGAGCTTCTACCCCCAAGCCATAAGACTCCTGAACACCTAATCAAATGGCTACCCAGACTATTTACTGCAACACCGGTGCCCCCACACATTGACATTGACTCTGTACCGGTACCCCCTGTATATAGCCTCCACATTGACTCTGTATCGGTACCCCCTGTATATAGCCTCCACATTGACTCTCTACCGGTACCCCCTGTATATAGCCTCCACATTGACTCTGTACCAGTACCCCCTGTATATAGCCTCCACATTGACTCTGTACCAGTACCCCCTGTATATAGTCTCCACATTGACTATGTACCGGTACCCCCTGTATATAGCCTCCACATGGACTCTGTACCAGTACCCCCTGTATATAGCCTCCAACTTGACTCTGTACCAGTACTCCCTGTATATAGCCTCCAAATTGACTCTGTACCGGTACGAGGCTGTTAACAGGGGGTACCGGTACCGATTCAATGTGGAGGCTATATACAGGGGGTACCGGTACCGATTCAATGTGGAGGCTATATACAGGGGGTACCGGTACCGATTCAATGTGGAGGCTATATACAGGGGTACCGGTACAGTCAATTGGACATTGAGGTAATATGTACATGTAGGTAGGCGTAAAGTGACTATGCATAGATAATAACAGAGAGTAGCAGCGGCGTAGAAAGGGGGGGGTCAATGCAAATAGTCCAGATAGCCATTTGATTAGATGTTCAGGAGTCTTATGGCTTGGGGGTAGAAGCTGTTAAGAAGCCTTTTGGACCTAGATTTGGCGCTCCGGTACCACTTTCCGTGTGGTAGCAGTGAAAAAAGTCCATGACTTGGGTGGCTGGAGTCTTTGGCAATTTTTGGGGCCTTCCTCTGACACCGCCTGGTATAGAGGACCTGGATGGCAGAAAGCTTGGCCCCGGAGATGTACTGGGCCGTATGTCCTACCCTCTGTAGTGTCTCGTGGTCGGAGGCCGAGCAGTTTCCATACCTCTGACACCGCCTGGTATAGAGGACCTGGATGGCAGAAAGCTTGGCCCCGGAGATGTACTGGGCCGTATGTCCTACCCTCTGTAGTGTCTCGTGGTCGGAGGCCGAGCAGTTTCCATACCTCTGACACCGCCTGGTATAGAGGACCTGGATGGCAGAAAGCTTGGCCCCGGAGATGTACTGGGCCGTATGTCCTACCCTCTGTAGTGTCTCGTGGTCGGAGGCCGAGCAGTTTCCATACCTCTGACACCGCCTGGTATAGAGGACCTGGATGGCAGAAAGCTTGGCCCCGGAGATGTACTGGGCCGTATGTCCTACCCTCTGTAGTGTCTCGTGGTCGGAGGCCGAGCAGTTTCCATACCTCTGACACCGCCTGGTATAGAGGACCTGGATGGCAGAAAGCTTGGCCCCGGAGATGTACTGGGCCGTATGTCCTACCCTCTGTAGTGTCTCGTGGTCGGAGGCCGAGCAGTTTCCATACCTCTGACACCGCCTGGTATAAATTTGCATCCTGCAGCACTAATTCCCAAAACTTTTGGGACACTGTAAAGTCCATGGGGAATAAGAGTACCTCCTCCCAGCTGCCCACTGCACTGAGACTAGGAAACACTGTAAAGTCCATGGAGAATAAGAGCACCTCCTCCCAGCTGCCCACTGCACTGAGACTAGGAAACACTGTCACCACTGATAAATATATCTCACTGGTCACCCCCAAAGCCAATTCCTCCTTTGGTCGTTCTTCCTTCCAGTTCTCTGCTGCCCATGACTGGAACGAACTGCACAAATCTCTGAAAATGGAGACTCACATTTCCCTCACTAGCTTTAATCACCAGCTGTCAAGAGCAGCTCACATATCACTGCACCTGTACATAGCCCATCTGTAAATAGTGTACATAGCCCATCTGTAAATAGTCCATCCAACTACCTCTTCTCCATACTGTATTTATGTATTTATCTTGCTCCTTTGCACCCCAGTATCTCCACTTGCACATTCATCTTCTGCCGATTGACCATTCCAGTGTTTAATTGCTATATTGTAATTACTTTGCCATCATGGCCTATTTATTTCCTTAACTTACCTCATTTTCACTCACTGTATATAGACTTTGTTTTCTTTTGTTCTACTGTATTATTGACTGTATGTTTGTTTATTCCATGTGTAACTCTGTGTTGTTGTATGTGTCGAACTGCTTTGCTTTATCTTGGCCAGGTCGATGTTGCAAATGAGAACTTGTTGTCAACTAGCCTACCTGGTTAAATAAAGGTGGCTACCCCAACCACGGCCAACAGCTCCGCACCACTCGCATACCTTTGAAGAGGGGGAGACACTCTAGACCCAAACTGCTACAGACCTATATCCATCCTGCCCTGCCTTTCTAAGGTCTTCGAAAGCCAAGTGAACCAACAGATCACCAAACATTTCGAATCCCACCGTACCTTCTCCGCTATCCAATCTGGTTTCCGAGCTGGTCACAGGTGCACCACAGCCACGCTCAAGGTCCTAAACGATATCATAACCGCCATCGATAAAAGACAGTACTGTGCAGCCATCTTCATCGACCTGGCCAAGACTTTTGACTCTGTCAATCACCGTATTCTTATTGGCAGACTCAACAGCCTTCGTTTCTCAGATGACTGCCTCGCCTGGTTCACCAACTACTTCTCAGATAGAGTTCAGTGTGTCAAATCGGAGGGCCTGTTGTCCGGGCCTCTGGCAGTCTCTATGGGTGTGCCACAGGGTTCATTTCTCGGACCGACTCTTTTCTCTGTATATATCAATGATATCGCTCTTGCTGCGGGCGATTCCCTGATCCACCTCTACACCATTCTGTATACTTCTGGCCCATCTTTGGACACTGTTAACAAACCTCCAAACGAGCTTCAACGCCATACAACACTCCTTCCGTGGCCTCCAACTGCTCTTAAATGCTAGTAAAATTAAATGCATGCTCTTCAACTGATCGCTGCCCACACCCGCCCACCCGCCTAGCATCACTACTCTGGATGGTTCTGACTTAGAATATGTGGCCAACTATAAATACCTAGGTGTCTGGCTAGACTGGAAACACTCCTTCAAGACTCACATTAAGCATCTCCAATCCAAAGTTAAATCTAGAATCGGCTTCCTATTTAACAACAAAGCCTCCTTCACTCATGCTGCCAAACATACCCTTGTAAAACTGACTATCCTACTTATCCTTGACTTCTGCGATGTCATTTAGCCTCCAACACTCTACTCAGCAAATTGGATGCAGCCATCTGTTTTGTCACCAAAGCCCCATATACAACCCACCACTGAGACCTGTATGCTCTCATTGAATGGTCCTTGCTAAATATTCGTTGCCAAACCCACTGGCTCCAGGTCATCTATAAGTCTTTGCTAGGTAGAGCTCTGCCTTATCTCAGCTCACTGGTCACCATAGCAACACCCGCCTGTAGCACGTGCTCCAGCAGGTATATTTCACTGGTCATTGCAAAAATGACTAGGGCGATATGCAAATTGGAATGGGTCTAGGGTTTCTGGCATGATGGTGTTGATGTGAGCCATGACCCGCCTTTCAAAACACTTCATCGCTACAGACATGAGTGCTATGGGTCGGTAGTCATCTAGGCATGTTACCTTGGTATTCTTGGGCACAGGGACTATGGTGGTCTGCTTGAAACATGTAGGTATTACAGACTCGGTCAGGGACAGGTTGAAAATGTTAGTGAAGACACTTGGCAGATGGTCAGCACTTGCGCTGAGTACACATCCTGGTAATCTGTCTGGCCCTGTGGCCTTGTTGAATGTTGACCTGTTTCAAGGTCTTACTCACATCAGTTACAGAGAGCGTCATCAGATAGTCGTCTGGAACAGCTGGTGCTCTCATGCATGCTTCAGTGTTGCTTGCCTCAAAGCGTGCATAGAAGTCATTTAGCTCGTGTCACTGAGAAGCTGACGGCTGGGCTTCCCTTTGTAGTACATAATAGTTTTGCAAGCCCTGCCACATCCAATGAGCGTCGGAGCCTGTGTAGGAGGATTCAATCTTAGTACTGTATTGACGCTTTGCCTATTTTGCCTATGGTTCGTCGGAGGGCATAGCAGGATTTCTTATAAGTGTCCGGGTTAGAGTCCTGTTACTTAAAAGCGGCAGCTCTACCCTTTAGCTCAGTGTGGATGTTGCCTGCAATCCATGGCTTCTGGTTGGAGTAAGCATGTACTGTCACTGTGGGGATGACGTCATTGAAGCACTTATTGATGAAGCCAGTTACACTGCCTTCCTGAAGACAATTAATGTATGCGAAATGCTACAGTCTGGTTTTAGACCCCATCATAGTACTGAGACCGCGCTCTTGAAGGTGGTAAATGACCTTTTAATAATGGCGTCAGACCGAGGCTCTGCGTCTGTCCTCGTGCTCCTAGACTGCTTTTGACACCATCGACCACCACATTATTTTGGCGAGGTTGAAAACCCTAATTGGTCTACACAGAGAAGTTCTTGCCTGGTTTAGATTTAATCCGTTGAACATTTATCAGTTCGTCTCTGTGGATGGTTTGTCCTCTGAGAAATCAACTGTAAATTTCGGTGTTCCTCGAGGTTCCGTTTTAGGACCACTATTGTTTTCTGCCTCTTGAAGCTGAATTTATCTATGATCTTCATTGTGTTTGGGAGCGATTGAGATACATTGTCGTGGAATCTTAAATATTGTCAATATATAATGAGATTAAGGGTATTTTAGGGGGGGGGGGGATCTGTGGATTTTAGGGAAATTGGTGTTATTTCTATTGATTGATGCATTGCCTGTGCCAGAGGTTCCATGGATAATAAAAATAGCAGCAGATTCCATTGTCAGAGCAGAATTCAATTCTATTACATTTTTTAAAATAAATTAATTCCTATTAAATAGCATCGGTGCATCAACCCAATGTGGGCAATATTTTAGCCTACACTGGGCCCACATTGTGCCAATGTGGACATGTTTGCTGGGAAAAGATGTGTGCGTTGCCCTCACCAGGTATGAGCTGCCCACATTGGGAAAATGCCTTGGGGGGGGCCAATGTGGAGCGGATGACCAAAGGAACATTGGCCCAATGTGGGCAGCCTACGTGGGGTCAATATTTTAGCCCGTATTGGGCCCACATCGTGCCAATGTGGACATGTTTGCTGGGTGAACACTTGTATCTGCCACCGTGGCACCAGGAGACCCGGAGTCCGATGTCTCTGACATGCCGTTGCCCATGGCTGCCTTCCAGCTGCGACAGCATGCATCACTCTACGAGGCAGACCCGTGTTTAACAGCAGTCACACCAGGCCCTCGGCCCAAGCCACCTGAAAGTTTAATGTCGACATGGAGAGGAGCGGAGGAGAAGAGGAGAAGCTCCAGATGTGAACGGGGGAATACCTCCAGAGGGGCGACAGTAATCCACACAACCCCAGGGTGTGTACCCCCCCCCCCCCCGGAACACAGGGGTAGTAAGCAGTCAAGCTAGCTGCTATTTGGTTCTCAGTACTATAGTAGTACTGCAGTAGTGCTATACCATTTTGGTTCCCAGTTCTCCTATTCTCCTGTAAACAACCCCCGCCCATCTCCCATCTTCCTTTTTTCTCCTTCCCTCTATATCTCGCTTCCTACGCTTCTGTGTGCACTCAATAATTTACAGTGTGAAGAGCAGTGTCAGCTCTCAGACTGCTGTTGCCTGGGAGGCGTGGTTAAATAGCTACCAGAGTGTACACACACACACACACACACACTGATGCTTCCTTTTCACCAAGCTGTGTGTTGTTTGCCCTCTTGTTTTTTCATAACGTTTACAGATTGGAGAAGATGCATTTAGTCTTTGAAAGGTTGCAGGAAGTCACAGTAATCCAGATCAAAACCTGAGTCTTCTACAAGAACAGGAGAAGAACTGATTCCCAGTTCTTTCCGAGATATACAGTGTGTGTGTGTGTGTGTGGTTCATGTGTTTTGCAGCTGCTCTGTCAAGCCTACAACTATAACTAAAACCTTACTTAGAGAAGGTATTTTAGAAAGAAGAGCCAGAGAAAGCCCTCCGCCACCTCTCTCTCTCTCTCTCTCATGGTACAGCATCCGTATAACAAGATTCGGACCAATTTTCCTAATTTGGGGGGGGGGGTTCCACAGAAACACATACAAAGCTCTCCCTTGCACTCTATTTGGCAAATCTGACCATATCTCTATTCTCCTGATTCCTGCTTACAAGCAAAAAAAATTCAAACAGGAAGTGACAGTGAGGCGCTCGATACAGAAGAGGCCCAATGAAACGGCTGCAATGCTGTGCTACTGTTTCGCTAACAAACTGGAATATGTTCTGGGATTCTTCCGATGGCATTGAGGACTTTACCATATCAGTCACCAGCTTCATTAATAATAATTACTAATTAATAATAATAATTCATTAATAAGCACATCGACAAAGTTGTCCCCACATGCTCGCTTCGAGTCAAACAACATTGAACCATGCGTGAGAGCACCAGCTGTTCCGGACTACTACGTGACCACGCTCTCCGTAGCCGATGTGAGTAAGATCTTTAAACAGTTTAACATTCACAATGCCGCAGCCTTACCAGGATGCATACTCAAAGCATGCGCTGACCAGCTGGCAAGTGTCTTCACTGACATTTTCAACTTCTCCCATGTTTCAAGCACACCACTATATTCCCTGTGCCCCAAAAATGCCAAGGTAACAAGTCTAAATGACTATCGCCCCATAGCAATCACACCTGTAGCCATGAAGTGCTTTGAAAGGCTGGTAATGGCTCACATCAACACCATTATCCCAGAAACCCTAGACCCACTCCAATTTGCATACCACCCCAATAGATCCACAGATGATGCAATCTCTATTGCACTTCACACTGCCCTTTCCCACCTGGACAAGAGGGACACCTATGTGATAATGCTGTTCATCGACTACAGCTCAGCATTCCACACCATAATGCCCACAGAGCTCATCACTAAGCTAAGGACCCAGGGTCTGGACACCTCCCTCTGCAATTGTATCCTGGACTTCCTGACGGGCCGCCCCCAGGTGGTGAGGGTAGGCAACAAAACATCTGCCATGCTGATCCACAACACGAGGGCCCCTCAGGGGTGCGTGCTCAGTCCCCTCCTGTACTCCCTGTTCACCCACGACTGCGTGGCCAAGCACGACTTCTACACCAACATTCAATTTGCTGATGACTCAACAGTGGTACCTGATCACTGACAACGATGAGACAGCCTATAGGGAGGAGGTCAGAGACCTGGCCTGCATCACCACCTGGTATGGCAACAGCTTGGCATCCGACCGCAAGGCGCTACAGAGTGTAGTAAGGACTGCCCAGTACATCACTGGCACCCCAGATCCCTGCCATCCAGGACTTCTATACCAGGCAGTGTCAGAGGAAGGCCCTACGAATTGTCAGACTTCAGCCACTCAAGTTATGCATTGTTCTCTCTGGTAGCGTACAGCAAGCGGTACCGATGCACCAAGTCTGGAACCAACAGGACCCTGAACAGCTTCTACCCCCCAAGCCATAAAACTGCTAAATAGTTAATGAAGCAACCAGGACCCTTCTTGCACTAAACTATTTTATCTCAACAAATACGCTGCAGCTTAATCTCTCATTTTATTCCTAGTTAAACAAGGTTATTTATATTTTAGTAATCATGGTTTGGTGAAATAATAAATAATAAATAATAATAAATAAATATCCTCTATTGTGTTATTTCACCACTTTGAAAAGATATTTCATTAAAGATATGTATTTCTGTTGTGGTCGTCTGTTGTTGAAATGCTGTGTGTGTCATACATTACTTTTAAAGAAATGCAATTGAAATAAATTACTATATATACTATATTATATATATATATATATTTATATATTTTAATGTTTTATGTGTATTTGTTTTGGCACGAATCTGCTTGTATAAATCCCACCCTGTTCAGATAGAATCCATTGGATTCCCGTATAGCCTTTACCTTCACCGCGGTCCCGCGTCAGCAGTCCTCACTGCCACGGGTCTTGCAGATAGCGTGGCTTAGCATCCAGGCAGAAATAACACACACCTCTTCAATAAGACTCAGACTCATGGCTGGGAGAGGAGAGCCAGGTTTCAAACCAGGAAACATATCCTGTATAGAATGGAACAGTCTGGCTGTGCGTACCTCACAGAAATGTTTTACATTTACAGGTTTGTTTAATTTAGCAGACGATAAGATGGTTAAGATGGCGCCTCACCTTGAGCATTGATAAAACATGACAGATTTCTACTCTCTTTAGATTAGTCCTGCATGTCGGAGCCTAACACTTTCACTGTACTGTACACTGCAATCACACCTGCAATCCTGACTATCAAACACTCTGAATATTTGAGTGGCTTACAGTTAGTGACACACACACACACACACACACACACACACACACACACACACACACACACACACACACACACACACACACACACACACACACACACACACACACACACACACACACACACACATATCTAGATGTAGAATCTCATGACACATGGCTTTAAGCCGTTCTGTCCATGTCGGTGCTTCACTGTTTGAAATATGGTTTCCCTTACTATAATCATTTCTCATCAGAATGAATGGGATGAAATCACTGTTGTCCTTTCGTAAACATGCCATTCGTAATATGACATAAATAGTAGGAGAAATCTAAGGATGTTTTTAAATGATTTAATAAGTGAACATGGAAAGTTGTAAATATTGGCATAAAATGTAAAAATATAAAATATTATATAAAATAATAATAATAATATATAATATATCAAATAAAATAATTTTTCACCTGAAAAGAATCACCCGACTCGACATGTTTCTCTGGAGTCTCTCTAAGATACTAGAGAACGAATAATGGAACATTATGACATGTGCTCTAATGTAAACCGTTCTCTCGCAGGAAAAATAATAATAATAATAATAATTTTCCCTTTAGACAGAGGCCATGGGATTGGATAAGGCGAACTTATTTACACTGTCCTTAAAGCTTCCTAGTTTTTCATCTTGTCTGGAGCTTAAGGGCTGTTCTACACACTATTTTTGTCTGTCGCTGAGACAGGGGCAGCGCCACACTTGTGATTGGTAAATATATTGGTATACATATATACATTACAGTATAAAATTCATAGATGATGTTTTAAATGCTTTCAAAAAGAAAATAGTCATTAACTTGTAAATAAATCGTCATAACTGTCATGGGAGGCTGGGACCTGATAATGGGAGGCTGGGACCTGATAATGGGAGGCTGGGACCTGATAATGGGAGGCTGGGACCTGATAATGGGAGGCTGGGACCTGATAATGGGAGGCTGGGACCTGATAATGGGAGGCTGGGACCTGATAATGGGAGGCTGGGACCTGATAATGGGAGGCTGGGACCTGATAATGGGAGGCTGGGACCTGATCAACCAGACCACCATATCAGTGGGATATCCTAGCTAGAACCTTCTCATCGTGGAACAGGTAGGGGGAAAAAAGCACAACAGTAGCTGGCCAATTCTGCCGTTGAGCAGGTGTCTCATCCCCCCCCCCCCACTCATGGTGTTCATCTGGTTCTACTGTAGCTAGGCAACAGGGCGACATGTTGTGTGGGCTAAAACAGCATAAAACCGTGTGTATCACAAAGTATGATCAAATTAATTAACAAGCTACGGTCATTTTTAGATACATTTAGAAATAGTGTGGGTGATTTTCTTTTTTTTTGTGTGTGGGGGGGGGGGGTTAAATTAAACCTTTGATAGCTGCTAGCTGGTAGCTTGATAGCCCGTTAGCTCCCATGCCAATTTCAAGTCTTTCTAAAAAAGAATATTTGACTAATTTGTGCTTTTGGTCAAAATGTTATGTTATGGTTAGGCATAAGGTTAGCAGATTTAAAATCACATTTTTAAGAGTAGAAATTGTAGAAATAGGGTGCAATCGTTTGTTTGTGAGCTGGCTTATCATTCCAAATAGTCTTTATATAACTAGGCAAGTCAGTTAAGAACAAATTCTTATTTACAATGACGGCCTAGGAACAGTGGGTTAATTGCCTTTTTCAGAACGACAGATTTTTACCTTGTCAGCTCAGGGATTTGATCCAGCAAACTTTCAGTTACTGGCCCAATGCTCTAACCACTAGGCTACCTGCTGGTTACTAGTGCAACATTCTAACCACTAGGCTACCTGCTGGTTACTAGTCCAACATTCTAACCACTTGGCTACCTACTGGTTACTAGTCCAACATTCTAACCACTAGGCTACTTGCTGGTTACTAGTCCAACACTCTAACCACTAGGCTACCTGCTGGTTACTAGTGCAACATTCTAACCACTAGGCTACCTGCTGGTTACTAGTCAACATTCTAAACAGGCTACCTACTGGTTACTAGTCCAACACTCTAACCACTAGGCTACCTGCTGGTTACTAGTCCAACACTCTAACCACTAGGCTACCTGCTGGTTACTAGTGCAACATTCTAACCACTAGGCTACCTGCTGGTTACTAGTCCAACACTCTAACCACTAGGTTACCTGCTGGTTACTAGTCCAACATTCTAACCACTTGGCTACCTGCTGGTTACTAGTGCAACATTCTAACCACTAGGCTACTTGCTGGTTACTAGTCCAACACTCTAACCACTAGGTTACCTGCCTCTAACCACTTGGCTACCTGCTGGTTACTAGTCCAACACTCTAACCACTAGGCTACCTGCTGGTTACTAGTCCAACACTCTAACCACTAGGCTACCTGCTGGTTACTAGTCCAACACTCTAACCACTAGGCTACCTGCTGGTTACTAATCCAACACTCTAACCACTAGGCTACCTGCTGGTTACTAGTCCAACACTCTAACCACTAGGCTACCTGCTGGTTACTAGTCCAACACTCTAACCACTAGGTTACCTGCCTCTAACCACTTGGCTACCTGCTGGTTACTAGTCCAACACTCTAACCACTAGGCTACCTGCTGGTTACTAGTCCAACACTCTAACCACTAGGCTACCTGCTGGTTACTAGTCCAACACTCTAACCACTAGGCTACCTGCTGGTTACTAGTCCAACACTCTAACCACTAGGCTACCTGCTGGTTACTAGTCCAACACTCTAACCACTAGGCTACCTGCTGGTTACTGGTCCAACACTCTAACCACTAGGCTACCTACTGGTTACTAGTCCAACACTCTAACCACTAGGCTACCTGCTGGTTACTAGTCCAACACTCTAACCACTAGGCTACCTGCTGGTTACTAGTCCAACACTCTAACCACTAGGCTACCTGCTGGTTACTAGTCCAACACTCTAACCACTAGGCTACCTGCTGGTTACTAGTCCAACACTCTAACCACTAGGCTACCTGCTGATTACTAGTCCAACACTCTAACCACTAGGCTACCTGCTGGTTACTAGTCCAACACTCTATCCACTAGGCTACCTGCTGGTTACTAGTCCAATGCTCTAACCACTAGGCTACATGCTGGTTACTAGTCCAACACTCTAACCACTAGGCTACCTGCTGGTTACTAGTCCAACGCTCTAACCACTAGACTACCTGCTGGTCACTAGGCTACCTGCTGGTTACTAGTCCAACACTCTAACCACTAGGCTACCTGCTGTTTACTAGTCCAACACTCTAACCACTAGGCTACCTGCTGGTTACTAGTCCAACGCTCTAACCATTAGACTACCTGCTGGTTACTGGCTACCTGCTGGTTACTAGTCCAACACTCTAACCACTAGGCTACCTGCTGGTTACTAGTCCAATGCTCTATCCACTAGACTACCTGCTGGTTACTGGCCCAACGCTCTATCCACTAGGCTACCTGCTGGTTACTAGTCCAACGCTCTAACCACTAGACTACCTGCTGGTTACTGGCTACCTGCTGGTTACTAGTCCAACACTCTAACCACTAGGCTACCTGCTGGTTACTAGTCCAACACTCTAACCACTAGGCTACCTGCTGGTTACTAGTCCAACACTCTAACCACTAGGCTACCTGCTGGTTACTGGTCCAACACTCTAACCACTAGGCTACCTACTGGTTACTAGTCCAACACTCTAACCACTAGGCTACCTGCTGGTTACTAGTCCAACACTCTAACCACTAGGCTACCTGCTGGTTACTAGTCCAACACTCTAACCACTAGGCTACCTGCTGGTTACTAGTCCAACACTCTAACCGCTAGGCTACCTGCTGGTTACTAGTCCAACACTCTAACCACTAGGCTACCTGCTGATTACTAGTCCAACACTCTAACCACTAGGCTACCTGCTGGTTACTAGTCCAACACTCTAACCACTAGGCTACCTGCTGATTACTAGTCCAACACTCTAACCACTAGGCTACCTGCTGGTTACTAGTCCAACACTCTATCCACTAGGCTACCTGCTGGTTACTAGTCCAACGCTCTAACCACTAGGCTACCTGCTGGTTACTAGTCCAACGCTCTAACCACTAGGCTACCTGCTGGTTACTAGTCCAACACTCTAACCACTAGGTTACCTGCTGATTACTAGTCCAACACTCTAACCACTAGGCTACCTGCTGGTTACTAGTCCAACACTCTAACCACTAGGTTACCTGCTGATTACTAGTCCAACACTCTAACCACTAGGCTACCTGCTGATTACTAGTCCAACACTCTAACCACTAGGCTACCTGCTGGTTACTAGTCCAACACTCTAACCACTAGGCTACCTGCTGGTTACTAGTCCAACACTCTAACCACTAGGCTACCTGCTGGTTACTGGTCCAACACTCTAACCACTAGGCTACCTACTGGTTACTAGTCCAACACTCTAACCACTAGGCTACCTGCTGGTTACTAGTCCAACACTCTAACCACTAGGCTACCTGCTGGTTACTAGTCCAACACTCTAACCACTAGGCTACCTGCTGGTTACTAGTCCAACACTCTAACCACTAGGCTACCTGCTGATTACTAGTCCAACACTCTAACCACTAGGCTACCTGCTGATTACTAGTCCAACACTCTAACCACTAGGCTACCTGCTGGTTACTAGTCCAACACTCTAACCACTAGGCTACCTGCTGGTTACTAGTCCAACACTCTAACCACTAGGCTACCTGCTGGTTACTAGTCCAACACTCTAACCACTAGGCTACCTGCTGGTTACTAGTCCAACACTCTAACCACTAGGCTACCTGCTGATTACTAGTCCAACACTCTAACCACTAGGCTACCTGCTGGTTACTAGTCCAACACTCTAACCACTAGGCTACCTGCTGATTACTAGTCCAACACTCTAACCACTAGGCTACCTGCTGATTACTAGTCCAACACTCTAACCACTAGGCTAACTGTCTGCATGTGGTCAATCGGTTTTTGAAATGCAGAAGTGATATAGGTGTATTATATGCCGTTGTTCCAATGCACAGATCGCTTTTTATATATATATATCTTTATATATCTTTTATATATCTTCACAAAGAAAAAAGAAAAAACTTGCCATCATATTTCTGTCATGCTACTTTGTTGACAACTCCAACCATCTCGTGCCCTGGGTATTCAGCCAAAAAGCATCTAGGCCCCCAGTTATTAAGCCTGAAACCTTGAGGTCTCAGAGAATGTGTTTTCTCCATTCGTCTCTCTCTGAATCTTTATACAATATGCTGAAGGCTTTAATGTCTTACCGGACCATCATTCATTTAAACCTTCTAGAGGGAAACAAGCAGAGCAACGATGTTCAGTTGTTTGTTTTGTCGTTCGTCGTCCCCCCCCCCCACGACCTCTCTCTCATTTGAGAGATTTAATTTATAACGGTTACCACGGCAACTATCTCCTTCGTCCGATGTTTATTTTTTTTTATCTCCCCAGAAGACATCTGACATGAGGGCTCATTTATAACTATATATCCTGCTGTTTAAAATGAATGTGTGTGTGTGTGTGTGTGTGTGTGTGTGTGTGTGTGTGTGTGTGTGTGTGTGTGTGTGTGTGTGTGTGTGTGTGTGTGTGTGTGTGTGTGTGTGTGTGTGTGTGTGTGTGTGTGTGTGTGTGTGTGTGTGTGTGTGTATATACATACATGTGTGGTTTTGGTCTTAACTAGCTAGTCTAAACACTGTATCCATCAGCATGTATTTTTACCACCATTAAGTGATTGCTTCAAGTTTCCTTTACATAAATGCACCTCTGCAGGATGAAGAATGGGCTCTCTATTAGCCCGGGAGAAATGGTAACCATCAGTGAAGGGACTCTGGTTTGTGTCAAACCCTAAATTAGCATGATAGCTTTAGCTAAAGAGGTAGCTGGCTAGTGTCCGGGAAACAGAGTAGCTGGCTCCTCTCTTGCGCAATAAAACAATGGATTAAGAATGAAAGAAAATATTGATAGTGACATTTTGAAAAAGCTGTACAGGTTTAATAGGAGCTGTAGTAATTATAGGGTTAATCCACAGGTATAACAGGAGCTGTAGTAATTATAGGGTTAATCCACAGGTATAACAGGAGCTGTAGTAATTATAGGGTTAATCCACAGGTATAACAGGAGCTGTAGTAATTATAGGGTTAATCCACAGGTATAACAGGAGCTGTAGTAATTATAGGGTTAATCCACAGGTATAACAGGAGCTGTAGTAATTATAGGGTTAATCCACTACTTAATATAAAGTGTTACCACAACAGCACTGCTGTCATCCTCATACCACTTCATAACATAGTCAGCACTGCTGTCATCCTCATACCACTTCATAACATAGTCAGCACTGCTGTCATCCTCATACCACTTCATAACATAGTCAGCACTGCTGTCATCCTCATACCACTTCATAACATAGTCAGCACTGCTGTCATCCACATACCACTTCATAACATAGTCAGCACTGCTGTCATCCTCATACCACTTCATAACATAGTCAGCACTGCTGTCATCCTCATACCACTTCATAACATAGTCAGCACTGCTGTCATCCTCATACCACTTCATAACATAGTCAGCACTGCTGTCATCCTCTAACTACACCTAATCTTTCCCAAACATTACTGTTCTGGCCCTCCCTTCCTTCTCTTTATTGTCAACTCTCTGTCACGCCCTGATCTGTTTCACCTGTCCTTGTGATTGTCTCCACCCCCTCCAGGTGTCGCTTATTTTCCCCAGTGTATTTATCCCTGTGTTTCCTGTCTCTCCGTGCCAGTTCGTCTTGTATGTTTCCAAGTCAACCACCGGTTTTCCCTGTTCTCCTGCTTTTTGCTATTCTCCTAGTCCTCCCGGTTTTGAATCTTGCCTGTTTATGCCGCTCTGTACCCACCTGCCTGATCATTCTGCCTGCCTTGACCACGAGCCTGTCTGCCATTCTGCCTGCCTTGACCCACCTGCCTGACCATTCTGCCTGCCCTGACCACGAGCCTGTCTGCCACTCTGTACCCACCTGCCTGATCATGCTGCCTGCCTTGACCACGAGCCTGTCTGCCACTCTGTACCCACCTGCCTGATCATTCTGCCTGCCTTGACCACGCGCCTGTCTGCCACTCTGTACCCACCTGCCTGACCATTCTGCCTGCCTTGACCACGAGCCTGTCTGCCACTCTGTACCCACCTGCCTGACCATTCTGCCTGCCCTGACCTCGACCCACCTGCCTGACCATTCTGCCTGCCCTGACCACGAGCCTGTCTGCCACTCTGTACCCTCCTGCCTGACCATTCTGCCTGCCCTGACCATGAGCCTGTCTGCCACTCTGTACCCACCTGCCTGACCATTCTGCCTGCCCTGACCACGAGCCTGTCTGCCACTCTGTACCCTCCTGCCTGACCATTCTGCCTGCCTTGACCTCGAGCCTGCCTGACCATTCTGCCTGCCTTGACCACGAGCCTGTCTGCCACTCTGTACCCTCCTGCCTGACCATTCTGCCTGCCCTGAGCCTGTCTGCCACTCTGCCTGCCTGACCATTCTGCCTGCCTGACCTCGAGCCTGCCTGACCATTCTGCCTGCCCTGACCTCGAGCCTGCCTGACCATTCTGCCTGCCTTGACCTTGAGCCGGTCTGCCACTCTGTACCTCCTGGACTCTGATCTGGTTTTGACCTTTTTGCCGGTCCACAACCGTTCTCTTGCCTACTCCTTTTGGATGAATAAACATTGTAAGACTCCAACCATCTGCCTCCTGTGTCTTCATTTGGGTCTCGCCTTGTGCCTTGATACTCTCCTTATGCAGCTTTTCTCTTATTGAATTCAACTCCGACGTTGTCCTTGTTGCCTCAGTGGATCGACGGTAACTTTTTCTGCCCTAAAATCATTTTGCAGTTGACGCGCTGCAGTTATGCCCTAAAGCTGACGCTACGCACTAACGGCAGATACAAATGATGAACTAAAAAAACCTCAATGTAGCCTATAGATGTGATAGAGTATATTTACAGTACATCAGGACACTAAACAAGCAAGGAGAGTGGTTGTTGTCTATCCTCCAGCTGCTTGGCCTGTCTGTGACTCTGGTGGCACCCACGCTAGTCTGGTGGTGACACACACACACACACACACACACACACACACACACACCGCAGTGAAAACAGTCGGAGCTGCCGTTGAAGAGCCTTGTACAGCACGGGTATAGTTCCAGATTTTACTCGTTCATCTCAAATTCTACTAAAAGAGTCATGTTCTAAATTAAAGTTAGTTCGGTGTTCATTTTAGAAACAGATTTTGTGTCATCCCAATAGCAGATGGTGAAATCTTGAGATCACATGAATAGTAAAGGTCTAACATTTTCTCTGAGACTGTGAAAATGCACCCCCCCCCAAATAAACAAATTACAATTTCAAATCAAATGTATTTATAAAGCCCTTCTTACATCAGCTGATATCTCAAAGTGCTGTACAGAAACCCAGCCAAAAACCCCAAACAGCAAGCAATGCAGGTGTAGAAGCACGGTGGCTAGGAAAAACTCCCTAGAAAGGCCAGAACCTAGGAAGAAACCTAGAGAGGAACCAGGCTATGAGGGGTGGCCAATCCTCTTCTGGCTGTGCCAGGTGGAGATTATAACAGAACATGGCCAAGATGTTAAAATGTTTATAGATGACCAGCATGGTCAGATAATAATAAACACAGCGGTTGTCGAGCGTGCAGCAAGTCAGCACCTCACCTCAATACGTTTTCAGTCGTTGTCAAAGATACATTAGGTGTACCCTATCTAGCAGGCCTCATCCTACTTATACTCTATATCCCTTTGATTAGCTCTATACTTCTGTTTTCCCATCAGAATCTCTACATTTCACATGGTTCCCAGTGAAACTAGCTGAGAATAGAACGGAGATTCTCTCAGGATTTTGATGAGTCATCTGAGCGCTCCTGACAGGCTCACTAAAACATTTTGATGAGTCATCTGAGCGCTCCTGACAGGCTCACTAAAACATTTTGATGAGTCATCTGAGCGCTCCTGACAGGCTCACTAAAACATTTTGATGAGTCATCTGAAACCACCTCTTTAAGGAATACTAAAACATTTTGATGAGTCAAGCCTCCTGACAGGCCACTAAAACATTTTGATGAGTCATTGTAAAGTGCTCCTGACAGGTTCCTAAAACATTTTGATGAGTCATCTGAGGCTCCTGACAGGCTCACTAAAACATTTTGATGAGTCATCTGATAAGCGCTCCTGACAGGCTGACTAAAAAATTTTGATGAGTCATCTGAGCGCTCCTGACAGGCTCACTAAAACATTTTGATGAGTCATCTGAGCGCTCCTGACAGGCTCACTAAAACATTTTGATGAGTCATCTGAGCGCTCCTGACAGGCTCACTAAAACATTTTGATGAGACACCTGAGCGCTCCTGACAGGCTCACTAAAACATTTTGATGAGTCATCTGAGCGCTCCTGACAGGCTCACTAAAACATTTTGATGAGTCATCTGAGCGCTCCTGACAGGCTCACTAAAACATTTTGATGAGTCACCTGAGCGCTCCTGACAGGCTCACTAAAACATTTTGATGAGTCATCTGAGCGCTCCTGACAGGCTCACTAAAACATTTTGATGAGTCATCTGAGCGCTCCTGACAGGCTCACTAAAACATTTTGATGAGTCATCTGAGCGCTCCTGACAGGCTTGATGAAACATCCTGACAGGCTCACTAAAACATTTTGATGAATGTGTTGTTTTTCCGTCAAGCACAGGATGCTCCCAAGAGATCACTTCAATTTCTCTTTTACTGTAACATGAATATTATAACATAATTACTGTAATATAATTACTGTAACATAATTACTGTAACATAATGACTGTAATATAATTACTGTAACATAATGACTGTAACATAATGACTGTAATATAATGACTGTAATATAATTATTTTAACATAATTACTGTAATATAATTACTGTAATATAATTATGTTAACATAATTACTGTAATATAATTACTGTAATATAATTATGTTAACATAATTACTGTAATATAATGACTAACATAATGACTGTAACATAATTACTGTAATATAATTAATGTAACATAATGACTGTAATATAATTACTGTAATATAATGACTGTAATATAATTATGTTAACATAATTACTGTAATATAATGACTGTAACATAATGACTGTAATATAATTACTGTAATATAATTACTGTAACATAATGACTGTAATATAATGACTGTAATATAATTACTGTAATATAATTACTGTAACATAATGACTGTAATATAATGCCTGTTATTTTGAAGGTAACAACAGCAAATTAGTTTCTTATTGCTTTTATATTTGTCTTTGTATTTATTATAATTATGTTTAACATAATTCCTGGGGTTTAATATCAATGACTAACATAATGACTGTTTAATATCCAATGACTGTAATATAATTCCTGGGGTAACATAATGGATCCCCATTGTGCCAAAGCATACTCTTCCTGGGGTTTATTAACATAGTTCCTGCCAAAGCAGCTACTCTTCCTGGGGTTCAATGGATAATTAGTTCCTGCCAAGGCAGCAGTTATCTTCCTGGGGTTTATTATGGATCCCCAACAACAGCAACTCTTTGGGTTTCATTTATTGCTTTTATACTCTTTGTCTTTGTATTTATTATGGATACTCTTCCTGGGGTTTATTATGGATCCCCATTAGTTCCTGCCAAGGCAGCAGCTACTCTTCCTGGGGTTTATTATGGATCCCCATTAGTTCCTGCCAAGGCAGCAGCTACTCTTCCTGGGGTTTATTATGGATCCTCATTAGTTCCTGCCAAGGCAGCAGTTACTCTTCCTGGGGTTTATTATGGATCTCCATTAGTTCCTGCCAAGGCAGCAGCTACTCTTCCTGGGGTTCATTATGGATCCCCATTAGTTCCTGCCAAGGCAGCAGCTACTCTTCCTGGGGTCCAAACACATTAAAGCACTTACATCACATATAAAACAAAATATAAAACAGTACATTATATAACAATATTACACCACTACATATCTACAATAGCAAATGTTTGATAGCACTACAAAACAATATCACAATGCATGCATATGCATGTGTGTGGTACCTTTGTTTATGTGTCTCGTCACAGTTTATATAGTTGGTAGACTTACTGTAGAAAACAAGTATTTTGTTCTGTTTTGTAATGTTAGATCATGTAGATTAATCAGCTGATTGCTTTGTTACAGTATCTCACCCACCTGTTAAATCAGCCGTGTGATTGATCGTATCCATGCAATAATGACTGATCATTAGCCAATTAAAATTCAGATAAAGCTAGCCCACAACGCAACGAGACACCTTCTCGGGAATAGTAAAAAAAAATGATGAACCGTCGGAAGAGTCAGTCCTCGTCTTGGCATTCACATTATGAAGATTGAATCTATTTATTTATGCCATGCCACTACTGGCATCAGTTAGCTATCATTAATTATCATCATGTTGACTCATTAAGCAGTCGGGTGCATCTCCTTCGATGTGTCCCAAATTACATACTATTTTCTACGTAGTGAACTTCCCAATGGGGCTCTGGTCAAAATGTGTGCACTATATAGGAAATAGGGTGCAATTTAGGACTGGTATTAGCTGCCTCCATTCTGCTGTCTCTCTGGCTCCATAGTTCCAGTGTCATCTATTGTCAATAAAATGGCTTTGCCCAGCCCCATGTTCCCACATCACTTATCACCTCATTGATCCACTAATCACATCATCATAATGTCTCATCAACTCGTCACAATGTCTCATCATCTCATCACATCTCATCACAATGTCTCATCACCTCATCATGATGTCTCATCACCTCATCATAATGTATCATCATAATGTCTAATCACCTCATCATACTGTCTTATCACCTCGTCATAATGTCTCATCACCTCATGATCTCATATTAACGTCTCATCACCTCATCACAATGTATCATCTCCTCATCACAATGTCTCATCACATCATCACAATGTCTCATCGCCTCATCTCATATCACCTCATCACAATGTCTCATCACCTCATCATAATGTCTCATCACCTCATCATCTCATCACATCATCACAATGTCTCATCATCTCATCACAATGTCTCATCACCTCATCATAATGTCTCATCACCTCATCATCTCATCATAATGTCTCATCACCACATCATAATGTCTCATCATCATCATAATGTCTCATCATAATGTCTCATCATCTCATCATAATGTCTCATCACCTCATAATAATGTATTTCTAATGATTTTAGGGACGGTGGGATAATGCATTCCAAATAGCACCATATTCCCTATTCAGTGCACTACTTTTGACCAGGGCTTTTATTATGGGCATGCAGCAAAATCTTCTAAATATGTACATCCTTCCACTTCCACTCTTCAAATTGGATTGCCTAGCATTTGTAAACTGAAGGGTAAGGTAATATCCAGACCCAGTTGTTGAGACTATGACAATTTAAAGGCTGAATTTATATGGTCTTGAGTGGACTACTAGATCAAAAGTCCATGGGCCCTTTCTTCAATTGTAAGAAACTCAAGTAAACCTGAATACAGTAGAGTAGAATACAGTAGAGTAGAATACAGCAGAGTACAGTAAAGTACAATAGAGTATAGCAGAGTAGAGTACAGTACAGGACAATAGAGTATAGCAGAGTACAGTACAGTAGAGTAGAGTAGAGCACATATTACTGTACAGTAGACTACAGTAGAGTACAATAGAGTATAGTACAATAGAGTACAGTACAGTAGAGAAGAGTACAGTAGAGTATAGTACAATAGAGTACAGTACAGTAGAGAAGAGTACAGTAGAGTACAGTAGAGTCGAGCACAATAGAGTATAGCAGAGTATAGAAGAGTAGAGTACAGTAGAGTAGAGTACATTATATTACAGTACAGTAGACTACAGTAGAGTACAGTAGAGTACAGTACAGCACAGTAGAGTACAGTAGAGTCGAGTACAGTACAGCACAGTACAGTACAGTATAGTAGAATACAGTGCAGTACAGTACAGTAGAGTAGTAGAGTACAGGAGAGTACAGTACAGTAGAGTAGAGTAGGTGGAGTAGAGTACAGTACAGTAGAGTACAGTACAGTAGAGTACAGTACAGTAGAGAAGAGTACAGTACAGTACAGTACAGTAGAGTACAGTAGAGTACAGTACGTGGAGTTGGGTACAGTAGAGTACAGTACAGTACAGTACAGTACAGTACAGTACAGTACAGTACAAGTACA
>NC_060177.1:93817644-93880144 GCF_021184085.1 Oncorhynchus gorbuscha
ACATACCCGAATGTCCATATCGCGTATGCTTTTGATATCTTTGATTTTCAATTTTTATTATCTTGGATTTTCAATTGTTATTTGATATCTTGGATTTTCAATTGTTAAAACGTCTGAATAATAATTATAAATTAATGATAATAACAATACTTGTTCTAATAATTAATAATATTACAGGCTAATAATTTATCAACAAATCAAAATGAAAAGTTAAAGTAATATGTTGATACATATTATTTGGAGATAAATACATGACAAGATTGTTTCATTATATTGTAGATTATTTATTTAGAAAAAAGATGACTGTTAAGAAATATATCCGTTGTTATTTCCATATTCATTATGCAATATAGAGAGTTACAGTACAATGACGCCATACAAATGAATGGCTTAAATATTTTTTATTTTATTTTGCCAAACAAAATATTTGTTACCGATAACTAGCACATTTTCGGTAACAAGGTACTATACCGTGACATTTGTGCTAAGGTTTTCTCAAGTTCCGTTTGCATTTGAGGTATGACATTGACATAAACAGAAGATTTATTTATATTTTAGGGTATATTAATGCATGTATTCTTTAAGCACAAAATATGAATTATAAAATCAACTATTGACCAAACATTTAGATTTATTAAATAATTCACATCCTTTAAATTGAAATATAGTATTTTTTTCCTTACAAACAAGTGGTATAAAGCATGTTACATAATTTTATAAATTATTCTAATTTAATAGCTAATATTTTTTTTTAACTATGAAAAAAAGTCTACAGCGCTCTCTAAAAGTATGATCACATAGGATGCATTATCAGGATTAAAATGACAAAATACTACCGAATAGAATCACAACATAACACATTGTTAAACAATACTTCATGTTATTACTACAATACAGAAATTGCAGACATTTGAGGACAACACAAAAACAATTTTGAGGTTATTAAAAGACAATTAAGCTTCAACGAATCTGAAACAGGCTAAATAAACCTTGTCCCTTTCAAAAAACTCTAATCTTTCCGACTCCATCCTTTGCAATAGCCCCATGCTCCACAGTCTAAACCGCCCGCGGCATGTATACAATAGGCTACAAACATACATACTGTGATCTCTGTTCCGGTCAGGCAGTCTCCAATTTTTTATATTTTTTAGAAATGCTGCCTAAAATCTCTGTGCTCTCGTCTTCTTATATGGAGACTTAATTGAGTCTTTCATTCAGTGACAGTCCTAGTGCAGGTGGCGTGTCTGTGAATACTGCGCCGATTCAATTGCAGAGCCTCACTCTTAGTCGAGTACCGTATCATTAATTTTAAGTTACTGAGAGCACCATATCATTACCCGCCAGAATAGAAAAAGTGTGTCACCAAAACAGCTGATTTGCATACAGAGATCTGTCCCTCAGTGTTGCCAATATTGCGGGTTTATCAGATTTGATTACTAAAAAAAAAGAAAAACATAGATAAGAGAAACTCTCATACAGATCACGAAATATAGTTTCATGTGATGTTTTGTTTGTGGGATGCTGGTTTATCCAAATTACATTCAATTCTAGCCAATCTAATATGCCAACTATCTTTACGCGAATTTAAAACACGTGTAAAGGCTATGTGATTTAGCATTGTAAGCGCATCGACGAAATAATCAATGAAAGCAATGTCAAACAAATATGATCCCAGTTGTAAATAGAAATGATGACGATACCTGCTGTCACTTCTGTGGAAATACAGCACCATCTTGCTTAATAAAGAGGAGTCGCGGCGTCTCTGTGAAGAGTCTACAGACAGTGTTCTACTGTCCTCTAGCGGACGAAGAGAAGCGGAGCGGCTGATCTGGAATTAACATCACTCCCCTTTAATCAAAACGAAACTAAAAAGGTTGAACAGTTTAGGATCGGTTTCAAATTTGAAAAAAAAAAAAAAATGCTGAATGCGACTCAAGAATAAAATGACGGACATCGATCAAATAGATTGCTACGGTAAAGACAATATAGCCTTGATCATGTGTTCCTATATACTGCAGAAGTAGATTTAGCGACCCTCCGGGGAACAGGAAAGTTAGTTGGCTCTAACTCATAGCAACGAAGGACGCACAACAACATAGTTGCACCATGATGGCAAATGAGTCATTGAAAGAGGTATGTGTAGATAAAATTAAGAAAAAACAACATTCTAATCTAGCCTATATGAATCCGTATTTGTAGTTAAACGCATTTAAACTGGCTCATTACATTTCAACCTACTCATTTATGTAATCGAAGATTCCCAAATGATACAGAGTGTAAAGTTACCTTACAGTCGACGTGGTTGAGTCTGCGTACTTGGCCGTGTGGATTTGAGTCCGTTTCGGCTCTTTGCAGCTCTATGGTAGACTGAAATGGTTCATCGGAGCACTAATATCATCTCAATTCCATTTAAAGTAAATGGACGAAATATGATTTTAGTGCTACCATGCTTTTAGGGAAACCCAACCCAGGTATATTGCCTCGTGATAGACTGTAGTTGTTTATCGAAATACAGGTGGCAACCAGTTTTAGCATCTTAACAAAACAAAAAGCTAACGTTACACGCGGTTCTTGACCGGCACATAACATATTCTACTGCTTGAGTTCCTGTTACTCTTATAGAATATTAGCTCAAAAGTGTTGTGGAGCTCCTGCATCTATATATAAACAGTACCGGCATCCAAAATAAGTACCGGAACATTATTTCAGTCCAAGTGAAGCACTGGTTACAAACACACAGTGCTTTTAACATGTACACTACCGTTCAAAAGATTGGCATCACTTAGAAATGTCCTTGTTTATGAAAGAAAAGCACATCGAATTGATCAGAAATACATTGTAGACATTGTTAAATGTTGTAAATGACTATTGTAGCTGGAAACGGCGGATCTGCACAGGTGTACAGAGGCCCATTATCAGCAACCATCACTCCTGTGTTCCAATGGCACGTTGTGTTAGCTAATGCACAACTGAGCAAAAGGACAAGTACATTAGTTTGTCTAGTTTGAGAAACAGACGCCTCACAAGTCCCGAACTGGCTTCTTCATTAAATAGTGCTCGCAAAACACCAGTCTTAACGTCAACAGTGAAGAGGCGACTCTGGGATGCTGGCCTTCTAGGCAGAGTTCCTCTGTCCGGTCTCAACGTCAACAGTGAAGAGGAGACTCCGGGATGCTGGCCTTCTAGGCAGAGTTCCTCTGTCCAGTGTCTGTGTTCTTTTGTCCAGTCTCAACGTCAACAGTGAAGAGGCGACTCTGGGATGCTGGCCTTCTAGGCAGAGTTCCTCTGTCCAGTCTCAACGTCAACAGTGAAGAGGAGACTCCGGGATGCTGGCCTTTTAGGCAGAGTTCCTCTGTCCAGTCTCAACGTCAACAGTGAAGAGGAGACTCCGGGATGCTGGCCTTCTAGGCAGAGTTCCTCTGTCCAGTCTCAACAGTGAAGAGGAGACTCCGGGATGCTGGCCTTTTAGGCAGAGTTCCTCTGTCCAGTCTCAACGGCAACAGTGAAGAGGAGACTCCGGGATGCTGGCCTTTTAGGCAGAGTTCCTCTGTCCAGTCTCAACGGCAACAGTGAAGAGGAGACTCCGGGATGCTGGCCTTCTAGGCAGAGTTCCTCTGTCCAGTGTCTGTGTTCTTTTGTCCAGTCTCAACGTCAACAGTGAAGAGGCGACTCTGGGATGCTGGCCTTCTAGGCAGAGTTCCTCTGTCCAGTCTCAACGTCAACAGTGAAGAGGAGACTCCGGGATGCTGGCCTTTTAGGCAGAGTTCCTCTGTCCAGTCTCAACGTCAACAGTGAAGAGGAGACTCCGGGATGCTGGCCTTCTAGGCAGAGTTCCTCTGTCCAGTCTCAACGGCAACAGTGAAGAGGAGACTCCGGGATGCTGGCCTTCTAGGCAGAGTTCCTCTGTCCAGTGTCTGTGTTCTTTTGTCCAGTCTCAACGTCAACAGTGAAGAGGCGACTCTGGGATGCTGGCCTTCTAGGCAGAGTTCCTCTGTCCAGTCTCAACGTCAACAGTGAAGAGGAGACTCCGGGATGCTGGCCTTTTAGGCAGAGTTCCTCTGTCCAGTCTCAACGTCAACAGTGAAGAGGAGACTCCGGGATGCTGGCCTTCTAGGCAGAGTTCCTCTGTCCAGTCTCAACGGCAACAGTGAAGGAGACTCCGGAAGGCTGGCCTTCTAGACAGAGTTCCTCTGTCCAGTGTCTTGTGTTCTTTTGCCCATCTTAATCTTTTCTTTTTATTGGCCAGTCTGAGATGTCTTTTTCTTTGCAACTCTGCCTCTTATGTCCATAGCCGGTCTTTTTTTTGGTAAGATGCCCAAATGATAATTTCTAATTGAATGAACATATGAGACCATTTGAGTTGAACACATGTTTTTAAGTTGCCTGAATTTTTGCCAAGTAACACGTTGACCGAAAATTTGAGTAAACAAAAAAAACAAAAAGGAGGCTGTGGAACCCGTTATTTATTAGTATTACGTTGAAAGAACTAGATTTATTTTACAGTGCAGGTTTGGTCAGATAAGGTCTCATAATGAGCTAATTTATGTCACACTCATTTACGTATTGACCTCGCTGAACGCTTCGTGTTTTTTCAGGTATTTTCAGACGTCACTCTCACTGAAGATCCGAACACTTTCAAAGAGCCCAACCGGGTGAAGTACCTTCTCACTGGATGTGGTAACCGCGATACGGGAACCAAGCATTATGAAGTGCGGGGATCGTTTGATGAAATAGAGGACCTGTTTGTGAAGATGTCAATTCTAGACAGATATGCCGCCCCCAATCTCAGAGACAGTCTTCTTCGTCACCAACAGCGTCCTCGGTCACCACCGAGTCCAGTGAAACCAGTGGCGATAGTTGGAGCCGTTTGGGATTTCATCCAACAGAGATGTTCAAAGGAGTTGAAGAGAATCCAGGGGGAAGACGTCTTAATTCATAAACCTCGTGACAAAATGGTGGTGACCTTTCAAAGCCACAGAAAAGACTCGGTTTGGGTTCATTTCTCCAGAGAGCGCTTTGTCACGTTCTATCAGAGACTCGTCACAGACCTGAAAGTGCAGACTTACAGTTTGGCTGCAATACTACAAAAGCTTGCAGGGACAGTTTCCAGAACTTTTGATTGAAGGAGGCCCCAGTAAAGACAATATTACAGTGACAGGGCGCTACATGCACATTGTGATGTTGGAGGATGTTCTACGGTTCCATGGTTCCAGTTCCCCTGTGACATCACAACGACCCCTGACACCCCAGAGAGTTAGCCCCCGAGCCTCTGGTACTACACGCAACAAGCAATCGGACCGAAGAAGTGAAGAGTACCGATTTGTCTGGAAACCATTAAAGAGGACAGAAAGAAGACGTTGGCATGTAAACACTCGTTCTGTAGAGGCTGTCTGGAGGAGGCCAACACCAAACCTGTCTGTCCAACCTGTGGGGCAGTCTATGGGGAACTGAAGGGGAAGCCAAAGGGAGGGACTATGGCTGTTTGGAAAGATCTTCTTTGTCTGGATATGACAAGTATGGAACAATCGTGATTCAGTACCACATTCCAAGTGGAATACAGAAGGACAGTTAAACATTCAAACTACATACAAAGCCACTATTCTACCACGGGCACATAACTAGCAGTGCTGTGCATTTTTTCATCCTTCCCCTAGTTTTCATCCTTTCCTAGTTTTCATCCTTCCTAATTTTCATCCTTCCTAGTTTTCATCCTTCCTAGTTTTCATCCTTCCTAGCGAATGTCCTTCCTTCAGCGAGACGATGTCCAGAATCCCAAGCACCCACCCTTTTACGTGATCAAGATGCGCAAATTTACACAAAGCCTTGCTCATGTCGATCCTCTTATGTTCTACTAATAATGATTTGGTCACATAGGAGGAGCATCCCAAGTCTTAATTCATAAACCTCGTGACAAAATGGTGGTGACCTTTCAAAGTCACAGAAAAGACTCGGTTTGGGTTCATTTCGCCAGAGAGCGCTTTGTCACGTTCTATCAGAGACTCGCCACAGATCTGAAAGTGCAGACTTACAGTTTGGCTCCGCAATACTACAAAAACTTGCAGGGACAGTTTCCAGAACTTTTGATTGAAGGAGGCCCCAGTAAAGACAATATTACAGTGACAGGGCGCTACATGCACATTGTGATGTTGGAGGATGTTCTACGGTTCCATGGTTCCAGTTCCCCTGTGACATCACAACGACCCCTGACACCCCAGAGAGTTAGCCCCCGAGCCTCTGGTACTACACGCAACAAGCAATCGGACGACGAAGAAGACGAAGAGTCGTGTCCGATTTGTCTGGAAACCATTAAAGAGGACAGAAAGAAGACGTTGGCATGTAAACACTCGTTCTGTAGAGGCTGTCTGGAGGAGGCGTACAACACCAAACCTGTCTGTCCAACCTGTGGGGCAGTCTATGGGGAACTGAAGGGGACGCAGCCAAAGGGAGGGACTATGGCTGTTACTCGGGAAAGATCTTCTTTGTCTGGATATGACAAGTATGGAACAATAGTGATTCAGTACCACATTCCAAGTGGAATACAGAAGGTAAGCGAGTTAAACATTCAAACTACATACAAAGCCACTATTCTACCACGGGCACATAACTAGCAGTGCTGTGCATTTTTTCATCCTTCCCCTAGTTTTCATCCTTTCCTAGTTTTCATCCTTCCTAATTTTCATCCTTCCTAGTTTTCATCCTTCCTAGCGAATGTCCTTCCTTCAGCGAGACGATGGCCAGAATCCCAAGCACCCACCCTTTTACGTGATCAAGATGCGCAAATCTACACAAAGCCTTGCTCATGTCGATCCTCTTATGTTCTACTAATACTGATTTGATCACATAGGAGGAGCATCCCAACCCGGGTCAGAATTACCAGGGTGTGTCACGTACAGCGTATCTCCCAGATTCCTCAGAGGGCAGGTATGTTCTGGCTCTCCTGAAGAGGGCCTTTGACCAGCGACTCACGTTCACCATTGGCCGATCTTCCACCACAGGCATGGAAAACAGAGTCACGTGGAACGACATCCACCATAAAACCTCCAGGAGAGGAGGCACCAGTTGGTAAGTACAGTATGGACGAATGCACTCCATTCTGTAGAACGGTTACATGGTGTAATGCATGACTTACACGTATAATGAGCTAATTACAAGACATTTTATAAACTGGGTGGGTCCGATCCTTGAATGCTGATTGGTTGACAGCCGTGGTATATCAGACCGTATACCACAGGTGTGACAAAACATGTATTTTTACTGTTCTGATTACATTGGTAACCAGTTTATAATAGCAATAAGGCAACTCGGGGGGGGGGGGGGGGGGTTGTGATATATGGCCAATATACCACGGCTAAGGGCTGTGTCCAGGCACTCCGCGTTGCGTCATGTTAAATCAGCCAGGTGTGGCTGGCTCATAATAATGGCTGGAACGGAGTGTATGGAATGAAATCAAACACATGGAATGATATCAAATTCATCAAACATACGGTTTCCATGTATTTCGCTCCAGCCATTACCACAAAGCCCGTTTTCCCCAATGAAGGTGCCACTACCACACCCCCTGGGCCTTATTGCGTAATTATAAAGGGGGTTATACATTCTCATAACATGTCTGTCAATGCATTATAACGGCATCATACTGCATTAGATCTGCGAGATGGAAGCATTACCTTATATTCCATTATAGGAAGTACAAACTCAAAAGAGGGACAGTCATTATGAACTTAAGTTTAATTTTTTATTTTTAAATAATTTCCCAGCTATGGATACCCTGACCCCGACTACCTGAGACGTCTACAGGATGAACTGAAGGTCAAAGGAATCTATTGACATGTCATCTGCATGTCTCGCAACTACCGGTATGCAAGAATGAAGAAAGAGAGGTCACTAATACATGTGGTACACACACACAGCTGCTTCAGGTTACCTCTTGTGAAATTAAGATGGTTTTCTTGTTGGGGAAACGTAACAAAATAATGTCACTAAAACAGAAGGGGTACTTAACAGTTCTGATAATCAGAACATAACAGGTTTTGGGAGGGGTTCTGAAAGACAGTCATGGGCGTGTCCCACCGTGCTAATGACACCCACCGTGCTAACGACACCCACCGTGCTAACGACACCCACCGTGCTAACGACACCCACCGTGCTAATGACACCCACCGTGATAATGACACCCACCGTGCTAACGACACCCACCGTGCTAACGACACCCACCGTGCTAATGACACCCACCGTAGTAATGACACCCACCGTGGTAATGACACCCACCGTAGTAATGACACCCACCGTGGTAATGACACCCACTGTGCTAACGACGCCCACCGTAGTAGTGACACCCACCGTGCTAACGACACCCACCGTGCTAACGACACCCACCGTAGTAACGACACCCACCGTAGTAACGACACCCACCGTAGTAACGACACCCACCGTGGTAATGACACCCACCGTGGTAATGACACCCACCGTGGTAATGACACCCACCTTGGTAATGACACCCACCGTGGTAATGACACCCACCGTGCTAACGACACCCACCGTGCTAACGACACCTACCGTAGTAATGACACCCACCGTGGTAATGACACCCACCGTGGTAATGACACCCACCGTGCTAACGACACCCACCGTGCTAATGACACCCACCGCAGTAATGACACCCACCGTGCTAATGACACCCACCGTGCTAATGACACCCACCGTGCTAATGACACCCACCGTAGTAATGACACCCACCGTGCTAACGACACCCACAGTAGTAATGACACCCACCGTAGTAATGACACCCACCGTGCTAATGACACCCACCGTGGTAATGACACCCACCGTGGTAATGACACCCACCGTGGTAATGACACCCACCTTGGTAATGACACCCACCTTGGTAATGACACCCACCGTGCTAACGACACCTACCGTGGTAATGACACCCACCGTGGTAATGACACCCACCGTGGTAACGACACCCACCGTGGTAACGACACCCACCGTAGTAATGACACCCACCGTGTTAATGACACCCACCGTAGTAATGACACCCACCGTAGTAATGACACCCACCGTAGTAATGACACCCACCGTAGTAATGACACCCACCGTGCTAATGACACCCACCGTAGTAATGACACCCACCGTGCTAATGACACCCACCGTGCTAATGACACCCACCGTGCCAATGACACCCACCGTAGTAATGACACCCACCGTAGTAATGACACCCACCGTGCTAACGACACCCACAGTAGTAATGACACCCACCGTAGTAATGACACCCACCGTGCTAATGACACCCACCGTGGTAATGACACCCACCGTAGTAATGACACCCACCGTGGTAATGACACCCACCTTGGTAATGACACCCACCGTGCTAACGACACCTACCGTAGTAATGACACCCACCGTGGTAATGACACCCACCGTGGTAACGACACCCACCGTGGTAACGACACCCACCGTGGTAACGACACCCACCGTAGTAATGACACCCACCGTAGTAATGACACCCACCGTAGTAATGACACCCACCGTAGTAATGACACCCACCGTAGTAATGACACCCACCGTAGTAATGACACCCACCGTGTTAATGACACCCACCGTGTTAATGACACCCACCGTAGTAACGACACCCACCGTAGTAACGACACCCACCGTAGTAACGACACCCACCGTAGTAACGACACCCACCGTAGTAACGACACCCACAGTGCTAATGACACCCACCGTAGTAATGACACCCACCGTGCTAATGACACCCACCGTAGTAATGACACCCACCGTAGTAATGACACCCACCGTAGTAATGACACTCACCGTGCTAACGACACCCACCGTAGTAATGACACCCACCGTGCTAATGACACCCACCGTGCTAATGACACCCACCGTAGTAACGACACCCACCGTAGTAACGACACCCACCGTAGTAACGACACCCACCGTGCTAACGACACCCACCGTGCTAATGACACCCACCGTGTTAATGACACCCACCGTGCTAATGACACCCACCGTAGTAATGACACCCACCGTAGTAATGACACCCACCGTAGTAATGACACCCACCGTAGTAATGACACCCACCGTGCTAATGACACCCACCGTGCTAATGACACCCACCGTGCTAATGACACCCACCGTGCTAATGACACCCACCGTAATGACAACCGTGACACCCACCGTAGTAACGACACCCACCGTGCTAATGACACCCACCGTAGTAATGACACCCACCGTGCTAATGACACCCACCGTGCTAATGACACCCACCGTAGTAATGACACCCACCGTAGTAATGACACCCACCGTAGTAATGACACCCACCGTGGTAATGACACCCACCGTGGTAATGACACCCACCGTGGTAACGACACCCACCGTGCTAACGACACCCACCGTGCTAACGACACCCACCGTGCTAACGACACCCACCGTAGTAACGACACCCACCGTAGTAATGACACCCACCGTGCTAATGACACCCACCGTAGTAATGACACCCACCGTAGTAATGACACCCACCGTAGTAATGACACCCACCGTGCTAATGACACCCACCGTGCTAATGACACCCACCGTGCTAATGACACCCACCGTGTTAATGACACCCACCGTGCTAATGACACCCACCGTAGTAACGACACCCACAGTGCTAATGACACCCACCGTAGTAATGACACCCACCGTGCTAATGACACCCACCGTAGTAATGACACCCACCGTGCTAATGACACCCACCGTAGTAATGACACCCACCGTAGTAATGACACCCACCGTAGTAATGACACCCACCGTAGTAACGACACCCACCGTAGTAACGACACCCACCGTAGTAATGACACCCACCGTAGTAACGACACCCACCGTAGTAACGACACCCACCGTAGTAACGACACCCACCGTAGTAACGACACCCACCGTAGTAACGACACCCACCGTAGTAACGACACCCACCGTAGTAACGACACCCACCGTAGTAACGACACCCACCGTAGTAACGACACCCACCGTGCTAACGACACCCACCGTGCTAACGACACCCACCGTGCTAACGACACCCACCGTGCTAACGACACCCACCGTGCTAACGACACCCACCGTGCTAACGACACCCACCGTGCTAACGACACCCACCGTGCTAACGACACCCACCGTGCTAACGACACCCACCGTGCTAATGACACACACAAAGAAATGAACAAATTGTTGTTTCTTCTTTTAATTTATTGAACATAAACAAGTACATAAGCTACTATTTTCATAACTTGTAAAAAGTCTCCCCCCCCCCCCCCCCAAAAAAAAGCTGAATTAATTTGAAGAATAAAGAAAAAGCCATAACTCAATTACTGAAAATATTTGGCCTTGTTTGTTGTGACAATATATTCAGTATGTATTGTTATATTACCATGAATTCATGTCTATAAAGGCACCAAATGATAAGTAGCATAATAACATAATACTTCAAATACAAAAAACATCCAGATAAAAGAGATCGAAAATCAAAGTATACCACTGACCATCATATTGCTCATCTCCAACGGATTAACATTTCCTGTGAAATATTTGACTTAGGTTTGTACTTTTGAGTTCCTTGTTTATTTTAATTTGATTGATATTCGTGACGTCATCCCTCGGTGCACTTGATTTATGTGCTTTGATATTCGTGACGTCATCCCTTGGTGCACTTGATTTATGTGCTTTCAGTTGCAACACTATACCCTTCTAAATTAGATACATGACACTGTGGTAACTGCTAACAAAAAAAATGTCAAGATATCCTATGAACACCATGTTAGTAACAAAACGCCTTTGGAATAATAATGAATTAATAATGAATTAATAAACCAACGTCCACCTGTGTGCTGATCAGGTTCGTGTTACTATTCCAACGACCGGTATTAAAACAATATTCATGTGATTTGGCCACTGAATTATGGGATACAAAATGAACAACGTGTTGCTAATTAACTCCCTGTCGGTGTTTATATTAGTTACAATAACCTGACATATATTTCAAATGGTAAAATCATTAGTCATTCATTTTTGTTTTAGAAAAAAAATATATATATATATATATGACCTGTGTTTTTTTGCTAGGAAACTTAAGACTTGTATCATGTACAGAGGTGGTTGGTGTCCTCCATGACCAATGGCGACTTTCAACTAACATCCATTCTTAGAAATATATCATTTACAATGAACAGAAGGGTTAGAATACATCAATCTGAGCTCTGATTGGTCATTAAAATCACAGCAATATATATATATATATATATATAAAGAACAGCAGCAAACACCAATGATTAATATGTATAGAAGCCCCAGAACAAAAAGGAAACTATTTTAAAATGTTATTTTAAATTGAGGGTGTCGATTATACAATCCACCCATAGTTTTAAATCAAAAGTACAAATATCAATGTGAAATGTTTTATTTTATATTTGAAAATAGGTGTCGGAACTGGTTGTGAGTGGTACGTGCGTGAAACTGTGTGAATTGAGAAATGGATCACATCTATATTGTAATATGTATAAATTCTTGACTGCAATCAAAGTCTTCCCCATTGTAAACCAGTAGACCCCCCCCCCCCACTTATAAAAGGAGAAGAAACCAAAATAGACATTTATTGGTATGATATGTGAAGGAAATGGATCTACTTCCTAAATTAACACAGCATACATTTATGCTCATTTTTTTGACGACATGTCAGTGAAAGGTCGGGTTCAGGGTTGGGTTCAATCCGACCGCCCATTTTGGGCTATGCACCATTTAAAGGCAATGTTACCATTATCGAGGACATGGCCTAAGTTAACGTTGCAGACGTCAGCCTCGAATGAGAAATTACCTTTAAAATGTCAACTGCACTAAAAACAACATTCCAGGTTAACCTGGTTGAGAGAATGCCAAGAGAATGCAATGATGTCATCAAGGCAAAGGATGGCTACTTTGAAGAATCTCTCAAAATATTTGGATGTATTTAACACTTTTGGTTTCTACATGATTCTATTATGTGTTATTTCATAGTTTTGATGTCTTCACTTATTCTACAATATAGAACATAGTAAAAATAAAGAAAAACCCTGGAATGAGCAGGTGTGTTCCAAACTGATGACTGGTACTGTGTGTATGTACACACACACACACACACAAAATAATCAAGTGGAAAATAATTTGTAGTTTTTTAGGTTATGAACCAGTTGTTGGTACAGATATATGACATTAAGAAACAGTGCATATCAACACCTACAGTCTACATTGTACTTTAAAAAGGTACAACTCCATAGTAAACCAGGTCAGATGGATGGGACCTTTTTCCTCGACAGGAAGGAACCTTTTTCCTAGACAGGAAGGAACCTTTTTCCTAGACAGGAAGGAACCTTTTTCCTAGACAGGAAGGAACCTTTTTCCTAGACAGGAAGGAACCTTTTTCCTAGACAGGAAGGAACCTTTTTCCTAGACAGGAAGGAACCTTTTTCCTAGACAGGAAGGAACCTTTTTCCTAGACAGGAAGGAACCTTTTTCCTAGACAGGAAGGAACGTGTTCCTAGTTATTTTTTCCCCGAAAAAGGCCCGTATCTATTATCAAAAAGTCTCAAAATATTCACCAAAGAGTTTTACCATTTTAAACGTTCTCTACAAAAAATGAAATCGTCCCAAATCAGTCAAACAGAGACGTACTGTGTCTTCAGGAAAAGCAGGATTCTTCATAGTATTTAGAAAACTTAACAAAAATGTGTTCTTCCCTCGAGTTTTGTCGTGTTTCAGTTGTACATATGTGTGCTGAGGTTTCAAACTTTGAAGTTGTTTGTGTGTCCCCTGCCTTGATCGGGAAGGAAACACTTTGTACGACGGGCCTCCGCAGCTCAAAAAAAAATCCAGCTTTGAGCTGAGAGGTGGAGGAGGAGAGGCAGCAGTATTGCTGTGTTGTTCATCCCGTGGCAGTCTGGTTGCCGATGACTCGTAGGATCTCTCGATGGATGCCAGAGTCTTGTGTGTTGATGCTCGTATCCCCCACCTGACCGTCTTCATAACTGGACCAGAAGAAGAATCACACAAGAACACCACTTCTCAGTACCATTGAACAAATTCCCTGTGGGAACTCCAGCTATTAATAAGACTCTTGGAAAATGTCAAACGTAAATGTTTATTCACTTGTGTTATTTCTTTAATAACAGACCACTTTTTATAAACATCTATTTTCTTTAAAGGACCTTTAACCATAGTCTTCTACCCTAACCCCTAGTCTTCTACCCTAACCCCCTAGTCTACTACCCTAACCCCCTAGTCTGTTACCCTAACCCCTAGTCTACTACCCTAACCCCTAGTCTTCTACCCTAACCCCTAGTCTGCTACCCTAACCCCTAGTCTGCTACCCTAACCCCTAGTCTGCTACCCTAACCCCTAGTCTGCTACCCTAACCCCTAGTCTACTACCCTAACCCCTAGTCTACTACCCTAACCCCTAGTCTACTACCCTAACCCCTAGTCTACTACCCTAACCCCTAGTCTACTACCCTAACCCCTAGTCTACTACCCTAACCCCTAGTCTACTACCCTAACCCCTAGTCTACTACCCTAACCCCTAGTCTTCTACCCCAACCCCTAGTCTTCTACCCCAACCCCTAGTCTTCTACCCCAACCCCTAGTCTTCTACCCCAACCCCTAGTCTTCTACCCCAACCCCTAGTCTACTACCCCCTAGTCTACTACCCCAACCCCTAGTCTACTACCCCAACCCCTAGTCTACTACCCTAACCCCTAGTCTACTACCCTAACCCCTAGTCTACTACCCTAACCCCTAGTCTACTACCCTAACCCCTAGTCTGCTACCCTAACCCCTAGTCTGCTACCCTAACCCCTAGTCTGCTACCCTAACCCCTAGTCTGCTACCCTAACCCCTAGTCTGCTACCCTAACCCCTAGTCTGCTACCCTAACCCCTAGTCTGCTACCCTAACCCTAGTCTACTACCCTAACCCCTAGTCTACTACCCTAACCCCTAGTCTACTACCCTAACCCCTAGTCTTCTACCCTAACCCCTAGTCTTCTACCCCAACCCCTAGTCTTCTACCCCAACCCCTAGTCTTCTACCCCAACCCCTAGTCTTCTACCCCAACCCCTAGTCTTCTACCCCAACCCCTAGTCTTCTACCCCAACCCCTAGTCTTCTACCCCAACCCCTAGTCTTCTACCCCAACCCCTAGTCTTCTACCCCAACCCCTAGTCTTCTACCCTAACCCCTAGTCTACTACCCTAACCCCTAGTCTGCTACCCTAACCCCTAGTCTGCTACCCTAACCCCTAGTCTGCTACCCTAACCCCTAGTCTGCTACCCTAACCCCTAGTCTGCTACCCTAACCCCTAGTCTGCTACCCTAACCCCTAGTCTGCTACCCTAACCCTAGTCTGCTACCCTAACCCCTAGTCTGCTACCCTAACCCCTAGTCTGCTACCCTAACCCCTAGTCTGCTACCCTAACCCCTAGTCTGCTACCCTAACCCCTAGTCTGCTACCCTAACCCCTAGTCTGCTACCCTAACCCCTAGTCTGCTACCCTAACCCCTAGTCTGCTACCCTAACCCCTAGTCTGCTACCCTAACCCCTAGTCTACTACCCTAACCCCTAGTCTACTACCCTAACCCCTAGTCTACTACCCTAACCCCTAGTCTGCTACCCTAACCCCTAGTCTGCTACCCCAACCCCTAGTCTTCTACCCCAACCCCTAGTCTACTACCCCAACCCCTAGTCTACTACCCCAACCCCTAGTCTACTACCCCAACCCCCTAGTCTACTACCTAACCCCTAGTCTACTACCCTAACCCCTAGTCTACTACCCTAACCCCTAGTCTACTACCCTAACCCCTAGTCTGCTACCCTAACCCCTAGTCTGCTACCCTAACCCCTAGTCTGCTACCCTAACCCCTAGTCTGCTACCCTAACCCCTAGTCTGCTACCCTAACCCCTAGTCTGCTACCCTAACCCCTAGTCTGCTACCCTAACCCCTAGTCTGCTACCCTAACCCCTAGTCTACTACCCTAACCCCTAGTCTACTACCCTAACCCCTAGTCTTCTACCCTAACCCCTAGTCTTCTACCCTAACCCCTAGTCTTCTACCCCAACCCCTAGTCTTCTACCCCAACCCCTAGTCTTCTACCCTAACCCCCTAGTCTTCTACCCCAACCCCTAGTCTTCTACCCCAACCCCTAGTCTTCTACCCCAACCCCTAGTCTACCCCAACCCCTAGTCCCTAACCCCTAGTCTACTACCCTAACCCCTAGTCTACTACCCTAACCCCTAGTCTGCTACCCTAACCCCTAGTCTGCTACCCTAACCCCTAGTCTGTCTAGTCTGCTACCCTAACCCCTAGTCTGCTACCCTAACCCCTAGTCTGCTACCCTAACCCCTAGTCTGCTACCCTAACCCCTAGTCTGCTACCCTAACCCCTAGTCTGCTACCCTAACCCCTAGTCTGCTACCCTAACCCCTAGTCTGCTACCCTAACCCCTAGTCTGCTACCCTAACCCCTAGTCTGCTACCCTAACCCCTAGTCTGCTACCCTAAAGTCTGCTACCCCCCTAGTCTGCTACCCTAACCCCTAGTCTGCTACCCTAACCCCTAGTCTGCTACCCTAACCCCTAGTCTACTACCCTAACCCCTAGTCTACTACCCTAACCCCTAGTCTACTACCCTAACCCCTAGTCTACTACCCTAACCCCTAGTCTGCTACCCTAACCCCTAGTCTGCTACCCTAACCCTAGTCTACTACCCTAACCCCTAGTCTACTACCCTAACCCCTAGTCTACTACCCTAACCCCTAGTCTACTACCCTAACCCCTAGTCTACTACCCTAACCCCTAGTCTACTACCCTAACCCCTAGTCTGCTACCCTAACCCCTAGTCTGCTACCCTAACCCCTAGTCTACTACCCTAACCCCTAGTCTACTACCCTAACCCCTAGTCTCTACCCTAACCCCTAGTCTACTACCCTAACCCCTAGTCTACTACCCTAACCCCTAGTCTTCTACCCCAACCCCTAGTCTACTACCCCAACCCCCTAGTCTACTACCCCAACCCCCTAGTCTACTACCCCAACCCCTAGTCTACTACCCTAACCCCTAGTCTACTACCCTAACCCCTAGTCTACTACCCTAACCCCTAGTCTACTACCCTAACCCCTAGTCTGCTACCCTAACCCCTAGTCTGCTACCCTAACCCCTAGTCTGCTACCCTAACCCCTAGTCTGCTACCCTAACCCCTAGTCTGCTACCCTAACCCCTAGTCTGCTACCCTAACCCCTAGTCTGCTACCCTAACCCCTAGTCTACTACCCTAACCCCTAGTCTACTACCCTAACCCCTAGTCTACTACCCTAACCCCTAGTCTTCTACCCTAACCCCTAGTCTTCTACCCCAACCCCTAGTCTTCTACCCCAACCCCTAGTCTTCTACCCCAACCCCTAGTCTTCTACCCCAACCCCTAGTCTTCTACCCCAACCCCTAGTCTTCTACCCCAACCCCTAGTCTTCTACCCCAACCCCTAGTCTTCTACCCCAACCCCTAGTCTTCTACCCCAACCCCTAGTCTACTACCCTAACCCCCTAGTCTACTACCCTAACCCCTAGTCTACTACCCTAACCCCTAGTCTACTACCCTAACCCCTAGTCTGCTACCCTAACCCCTAGTCTGCTACCCTAACCCCTAGTCTGCTACCCTAACCCCTAGTCTGCTACCCTAACCCCTAGTCTGCTACCCTAACCCCTAGTCTGCTACCCTAACCCCTAGTCTCTACCCTAACCCCTAGTCTGCTACCTAACCCCTAGTCTGCTACCCTAACCCCTAGTCTGCTACCCTAACCCCTAGTCTACTACCTAACCCCTAGTCTACTACCCTAACCCCTAGTCTACTACCCTAACCCCTAGTCTACTACCCTAACCCCTAGTCTACTACCCTAACCCCTAGTCTACTACCCTAACCCCTAGTCTACTACCCTAACCCCTAGTCTACTACCCTAACCCCTAGTCTACTACCCTAACCCCTAGTCTACTACCCCCAACCCCTAGTCTTCTACCCCAACCCCTAGTCTACTACCCTAACCCCTAGTCTACTACCCTAACCCCTAGTCTACTACCCTAACCCCTAGTCTACTACCCTAACCCCTAGTCTACTACCCTAACCCCTAGTCTACTACCCTAACCCCTAGTCTTCTACCCCAACCCCTAGTCTACTACCCTAACCCCTAGTCTACTACCCCAACCCCTAGTCTGCTACCCTAACCCCTAGTCTACTACCCCAACCCCTAGTCTACTACCCTAACCCCTAGTCTTCTACCCCAACCCCTAGTCTACTACCCTAACCCCTAGTCTTCTACCCCAACCCCTAGTCTACTACCCTAACCCCTAGTCTGCTACCCTAACCCCTAGTCTACTACCCTAACCCCTAGTCTACTACCCTAACCCCTAGTCTACTACCCTAACCCCTAGTCTACTACCCTAACCCCTAGTCTACTACCCTAACCCCTAGTCTGCTTTGATGAATTGGAGACTGTAATGGATATCAATAAAGGGCATACCGTCTAATAACTACTGCAAGGAATCCTGTTTAAGCCTACTTACACGAAGAAGAAGCGTGTACAGACATGATCAGTGTTGGGAACGACCCAGATGTCTCCGTGTTTGTGCAGGTCAGGGGATGTGATTACTGGAAGAGGACAAAGAGTTTATTGCAAAAGCAATGCTATATATTCATTTTCAGAAATGTTTTTTTATTTAGTAAATTAACATTTATTGTTTTAAAAATTCTGAAATTAAATCTTGTCCCCCCCCCCTCACTATCTAATCATGGCATGGTGTTTGTTCAATGACAGTTGTGTTTGTTTAAAATCGTACCACTTGGTTTAATTTCAGAGAGACAAATAATAATTTTGTTTGGCAAAATTTGATATGGTAAATCCACCTCACTCTCAGAGAAATAAGTAGAACTGCTCGGTTTTACACAGTCAAATGTAACAAATAACTACATGTTTAATAAATAACTGTTCAAATAATACATTTGTAATATATTTGTTCTCCAATTCAATACAGTAATGAGATCTGTATGCAAAACATTTACGTTTAGCAGATGCGCTTATCCTGAGTGACTTAAAGTTAATGCATTCATTGCATTAGTTAACCACATATCCCAGTCAATTATACAGGAAACCAACATTTTATTCCAGCTACACAATGGATCTAATTCAGATGTAGGATTTTAATTGGATCATTTTTGTTGCTGAGAATTTTCCTCGCACAGTAGGAAATGCAACCTTGTAGTGTATTCGATGTTTAAAAAGGCTTCTAAAGTTATAATTTCCACTTAAAAAGTAAGACTTTATTTGTCCTTAAAAAATATATATATATAATTATAATCCACATAATTCACATTTCCTTTTGCTGCGGGATTTTCATGATGTAGCATACTGGCTCAAATTAAGATCCTACATACATCTGTAGCGTTTTGTGAAAAAAAAAAAACATTTGAATACATATTTGAAAATGTGAATTTTAAAAAAAATCTGTGAATAGGAATATTGTACACACAGTTAAGCAATACTTTGATGAAAAAGTCGGAGGTGTGAAATATTTCATTTTGGAAATAAACTCTTTATATACACATATATTAAAATAGAGTTCACATGCTGCGGCTTCAGAAAGTGTAGCCACTTATTCCACATTTTGTTGCGCTACAACCTGAATTCAGAATGGATTACATAAAATTTGTTTTAAGTTATTGCTATTGTGAAAGGTGAATTCATCTCCCAGTGTCTGGTAGAAAGCAGACTGAACCAGGTTTTCCTCTACGATTATGTCTGTGCTTAGCTCCATTCCGTTACTTTTTTATCCTGAAAAACTCCAGTCCTTAACAATTACAAGCTTTTCATAACATGATGCAGCCACCACTATACTTGAAAATATGTAGAGTGGTACTCAGTAATTTGTTGTATTGGATTTTCCCCAAACATAACACTCTATATTCAGGACAAAAAATGAATGGATTCGCCACATTTTGGGGGCAGTATTACTTTGTTGCAAACCGGATGCATATTTTGGAATACTTTTAATCTCGTAAATGCTTCTTTCTTTTCTCTCTTGTCAATTAGGTTAGTATTGTGGAGTAACTACAATGCTGTTGATCCATCCTCAGTTTTCTCCTGTCACAGCCATTAAACTCTGTTACTGTTTTAAAGTCACCAGTGGCCTCATGGTGAAATCTCTGAGCGGGTTTCCTTCCTCTCCAGCAACTGAGTTAGGAAGGACGCCTGTATCTTTGTAGTGACTGGGTGGTATTGATACACCATCCAAAGAGTAATTAATAACTTCACCATGCTCAAAGGGATATTACATTTCTGCTTTTTAGTTTTACCCATCTACCAATAGGTGCCCTTGTTTGCGAAGGCATAGAGCAATCTCCCTGATCTTTGTAGTTGAATCAGTGTTTGTAATTCACTGCTCGACTGAGGGACCTTACATATGATTGGATGTGTGGGGTACAGAGATGAGATATCACGTTTTAAACACTATTATTTCACACATAGTGACCATGCAACTTATTATGTGACTTGTGAAAAACTTTTTTTAAACTCCTGAACATATTATCTAGTTAGTCTTGCCATAACAAATTGGTTGAATACTTATTGACACAAGACATTTCAGCTTTTCATTTAAAAAAATAATAATTTGTAACACATTTCAAAGAACATAATTCCACATAAAGAAGAAAACATTTTTTTTTAATGTTATCCATTTTAAATTCAGACTGTACCAAAACCAAACTGTGGAAGAAGTCCCGGGGGTGTGAATACATTCTGAAGACACTGTATGTATTATAAGTTAAATGTCTCCATGGTTGTTCTGTGGTTACTCCAGCCCAGAGCACACATACGTACCTTCACATAAGGCTATGCACTTCAGGTTCCGACTTTGCAAAAACTGGGGCTGCTGTCCTTTCTTTGTTGACTGCAAGAGGACACAGCTCTAGTGAACACAACGTTCATTTCCCCCAGTGAACACCAGTTTTAACACAACGTTCATTTCCCCCAGTTAACACAACGTTCATTTCCCCCAGTGAACACCAGTTTTAACACAACGTTCATTTCCCCCAGTTAACACAACGTTCATTTCCCCCAGTTAACACAACGTTCATTTCCCCCAGTTAACACCAGTTTTAACACAACATTCATTTCCCCCAGTTAACACCAGTTTTAACACAACGTTCCTTTCCCCCAGTGAACACCAGTTTTAACACAACGTTCCTTTCCCCCAGTGAACACCAGTTTTAACACAACGTTCATTTCCCCCAGTTAACACCAGTTTTAACACAACGTTCGTTAACACCAGTTTTAACACACCGTTCATTTCCCCCAGTGAACACCAGTTTTAACACAACGTTCGTTAACACCAGTTTTAACACAACGTTAATTTCCCCCAGTGAACACCAGTTTTAACACAACGTTCCTTTCCCCCAGTGAACACCAGTTTTAACACAACGTTCCTTTCCCCCAGTGAACACCAGTTTTAACACAACGTTCCTTTCCCCCAGTGAACACCAGTTTTAACACAACGTTCCTTTCCCCCAGTGAACACCAGTTTTAACACAACGTTCATTTCCCCCAGTGAACACCAGTTTTAACACAACGTTCATTTCCCCCAGTTAACACCAGTTTTAACACAACGTTCCTTTCCCCCAGTGAACACCAGTTTTAACACAACGTTCGTTAACACCAGTTTTAACACACCGTTCATTTCCCCCAGTGAACACCAGTTTTAACACAACGTTCATTTCCCCCAGTGAACACCAGTTTTAACACAACGTTCATTTCCCCCAGTGAACACCAGTTTTAACACAACGTTAATTTCCCCCAGTTAACACCAGTTTTAACACAACGTTCCTTTCCCCCAGTGAACACCAGTTTTAACACAACGTTCGTTAACACCAGTTTTAACACACCGTTCATTTCCCCCAGTGAACACCAGTTTTAACACAACGTTCGTTAACACCAGTTTTAACACAACGTTAATTTCCCCCAGTGAACACCAGTTTTAACACAAGGTTCCTTTCCCCCAGTGAACACCAGTTTTAACACAACGTTCGTTAACACCAGTTTTAACATACCGTTCATTTCCCCCAGTGAACACCAGTTTTAACACAACGTTCGTTAACACCAGTTTTAACACAACGTTAATTTCCCCCAGTGAACACCAGTTTTAACACAACGTTCATTTCCCCCAGTGAACACCAGTTTTAACACAACGTTCGTTAACACCAGTTTTAACATACCGTTCATTTCCCCCAGTGAACACCAGTTTTAACACAACGTTCGTTAACACCAGTTTTAACACAACGTTAATTTCCCCCAGTGAACACCAGTTTTAACACAACGTTCATTTCCCCCAGTGAACACCAGTTTTAACACAACGTTCGTTAACACCAGTTTTAACACAACGTTAATTTCCCCCAGTGAACACCAGTTTTAACACAACGTTCCTTTCCCCCAGTGAACACCAGTTTTAACACAACGTTCATTTCCCCCAGTGAACACCAGTTTTAACACAACGTTCCTTTCCCCCAGTGAACACCAGTTTTAACACAACGTTCATTTCCCCCAGTGAACACCAGTTTTAACACAACGTTCATTTCCCCCAGTGAACACCAGTTTTAACACAACGTTCATTTCCCCCAGTTAACACCAGTTTTAACACAACGTTCCTTTCCCCCAGTGAACACCAGTTTTAACACAACGTTCATTTCCCCCAGTGAACACCAGTTTTAACACTGCACTATACAGAAGTTTTGGGGAGTTTTCATGATTACCTGTAAGTTAGTCTTGTTTGTAGCAGTTTCGTCCTTCGAAGTAACTTTCAACTGTTTTTTGTTCATCCCTGAATGGGAGAGATGTTAAAATAACAATCAGGACAACATTTGGTCTGGAAATCAGACACTGCTCTGCTCTGAAAACGGGGCACGTTTAAAAAAACAAACATAAAAAACAAACAAACGGGAGAGTAAATAAATCTAGACTTTATTGTGCAGAAAGAACATGTCGGTCACAGTGTCTTGGTTCACGTACTGCAGAGTTGAACTGTTACATTGTAACTAACTACTCTGGTAGGACAACAGACGTACTGCAGAGTTGAACTGTTACATTGTAACTAACTACTCTGGTAGGACAACAGACGTACTGCAGAGTTGAACTGTTACATTGTAACTAACTACTCTGGTAGGACAACAGACGTACTGCAGAGTTGAACTGTTACATTGTAACTAACTACTCTGGTAGGACAACAGACGTACTGCAGAGTTGAACTGTTACATTGTAACTAACTACTCTAGTAGGACAACAGACGTACTGCAGAGTTGAACTGTTACATTGTAACTAACTACTCTAGTAGGACAACAGACGTACTGCAGAGTTGAACTGTTACATTGTAACTAACTACTCTGGTAGGACAACAGACTCAGTCATCACATAACTTTAACTACTCTGGTAGGACAACAGACTCAGTCATCACATAACTTTAACTACCCTGGTAGGACAACAGACCCAGTCATCACATAACTTTAACTACCCTGGTAGGACAACAGACTCAGTCACATAACTTGTAATTCACGTATTAAAGCCTCAGCGATATGACAGACGCACAAAGTAAATAGCATAAGGGGGGGGTCAATTTCCGCAACTACTAAGAGCGTTGAAGTGCGAGGTTCGACTTGTCCCTCTGTTTTGGTGCCCTGGCGACCACGCTGTAACCTCTCTTAAAAGCCAAACCGTACAGATACTGCGTGACAGCGAAGTCTTGCATCTCGCTCATCTCAATATCTGCGGCACTGCTAGTGTCAACGTCATTTCACTGAGTCTACCTGTTAAAATGAATTACAAAGTTCCTGTAGATTGGTTTTTCTGGGTACCTGAGTAACCAAATGATATGCTTGACATTGGGCTGATATAGATCCCACTCCCGTAGATGGCGCCATGGAGCTGCCGACAGACAACAACCACAACTATTAGAGGCGTTTGGTCTGCAGAGATAACGTAAAAAATATATGCAACATATTTGAAATAATGTATGGTGCCGGTTAGGGCCGGGACGATACCAGTATCGCGATACAAAACACAAAGCAGATTTAACTTGTTTTTAGGAAAAACGGCTTTAATGTTTGGTAACAAACACGTTGTCATCCACAGTTACATGAATTTATTATCCAGGCTACACATAATATATATTACATACCCGCAGCTTTTTAAAAGGACCAATGGGTTTTGGTCTGCTTCATGTTTTCATTTTTGTCTCGGAAAAAAATATTGCAATACTGGTGTCATCACAGCTCTTAGTAACAGTGTGGTTTGGAGTGAATGCTCTTTGTGTTATTACATTTACTCAGACCCACTGTTTACCATACACAGTAGTCTCAGGCAGTTGAAATCACAGATTGTGCTTTTTAAAAGGCTGATAAACAATTATTGGATTTGAAGATATATATATATTTTTGTTTTTACCTGAAGTCTTGTGTTGGATGCAACCACCAAACCGTTTCGCAAAATGGAGTGCCAATTTTCTATGTGAGAACCACTGAACAGAGAAAAAGGTCATAATGAATTATCCAATACATTATCTACTGTGTTCATCAAATAAAAGTTAATTCTCCAACTGAAAATAGCAGTGATTTTAAAAACAACATGTTTCAGAAACATAGTGTACGACTGAAGTACTTTTCAAACAAGTGTAAGATAAAAAAATAAAAATAAACTTCAAAAACATTGAGAGCACTTGTGTGCTTTCATGAGCATATTTTAATGATACAGAGGAAGACCAGCAAACGTTACCAACATATCCTGAAATAACATATATATAAATATTTTTTTTGATAGTTAAACTTGAAATGGGCATGGTCGAAATTGACTCAACAACCAAAAACAAATCTCTATCTTTAGCTTTCTTAAAATGACCCAACAAATCTCTATCTTTAGCTTTCTTAAAATGACCCAACAAATCTCTATCTTTAGCTTTCTTAAAATGACCCAACAAATCTCTATCTTTAGCTTTCTTAAAATGACCCAACAAATCTCTATCTTTAGCTTTCTTAAAATGACCCAACAAATCTCTATCTTTAGCTTTCTTAAAATGACCCAACAAATCTAGTTATTTCTAGTTGTTTATCAAAGTTAACTGGTTTTGTACTAACCCCCCCCTCCCCCTCTCTGTTTTTATATATATATATAAAAACATATATATATATACATACACATATATATATATATACATACACATATATATATATACACATACACATATATATATATATACATACACATATATATATATATACATACACATATATATATATATACATACACATATATATATATATACATACACATATATATATATATACATACACATATATATATATATACATACACATATATATATATATACATACACATATATATATATATACATACACATATATATATATATACATACACATATATATATATATACATACACATATATATATATACATACACATATATATATATACATACACATATATATATATATACATACACATATATATATACACATATACATACACATATATATATATATATATACACATATATATATATACATACACATATATATATATATATACATACACATATATATATATATATACACACACATATATATATATATATACACATACATATATATACATATATATATATATACATATATATATATATACATATATATATATATACATATATATATATATACATATATATATATATGATAACAAAAGGGGGAACATACTGGAAAGCGAAGGTACTCCCAAAGAGGTTTTTGGCAGCTCTGAAGTTGGACTCTTTGGCAGGAGGACTGCTGAGTAGAAGGAACTGGTGTGGGGTGTGCATGAACTTCAGCTGCTGCAGTCACGAGAGACAGGAGACACAACACGTCACAGGTGTCCCAAATGGCACCCTAGTCCCTATATAGAGCAGGTAAAAAGTAGTGCACTATATAGGGAATAGGGTGTGATTTGGGACACCGCATTCACTCTCTCCTTTTCTGTTCTCTCTGTTCTTCACAACTCTACAATCAGCCGGTCTCCTCACCTCACTCTACAATCAGCCTGTCTCCTCACCTCACTCTACAATCAGCCTGTCTCCTCACCTCACTCTACAATCAGCCTGTCTTCTCACCTCACTCTACAATCAGCCTGTCTTCTCACCTCACTCTACAATCAGCCTGTCTTCTCACCTCACTCTACAATCAGCCTGTCTTCTCACCTCACTCTACAATCAGCCTGTCTTCTCACCTCACTCTACAATCAGCCTGTCTTCTCACCTCACTCTACAATCAGCCTGTCTTCTCACCTCACTCTACAATCAGCCTGTCTTCTCACCTCACTCTACAATCAGCCTGTCTTCTCACCTCACTCTACAATCAGCCTGTCTTCTCACCTCACTCTACAATCAGCCTGTCTTCTCACCTCACTCTACAATCAGCCTGTCTTCTCACCTCACTCTACAATCAGCCTGTCTTCTCACCTCACTCTACAATCAGCCTGTCTTCTCACCTCACTCTACAATCAGCCTGTCTTCTCACCTCACTCTACAATCAGCCTGTCTTCTCACCTCACTCTACAATCAGCCTGTCTTCTCACCTCACTCTACAATCAGCCTGTCTTCTCACCTCACTCTACAATCAGCCTGTCTTCTCACCTCACTCTACAATCAGCCTGTCTTCTCACCTCACTCTACAATCAGCCTGTCTTCTCACCTCACTCTACAATCAGCCTGTCTTCTCACCTCACTCTACAATCAGCCTGTCTTCTCACCTCACTCTACAATCAGCCTGTCTTCTCACCTCACTCTACAATCAGCCTGTCTTCTCACCTCACTCTACAATCAGCCTGTCTTCTCACCTCACTCTACAACCAGCCTGTCTTCTCACCTCACTCTACAACCAGCCTGTCTTCTCACCTCACTCTACAACCAGCCTGTCTTCTCACCTCACTCTACAACCAGCCTGTCTTCTCACCTCACTCTACAACCAGCCTGTCTTCTCACCTCACTCTACAACCAGCCTGTCTTCTCACCTCACTCTACAATCAGCCTGTCTTCTCACCTCACTCTACAATCAGCCTGTCTTCTCACCTCACTCTATAATCAGCCTATTTTATTTAACCTTAATTTAACTAGGTAAGTCAATTAAGAACAAATTATTATTTTATAATGACTGCCTACCCTGGTCAAACCCTCTCCTAACCCAGACGACACTGGGCCAATTGTGCGCCGCCCTATGGGACTCCGGATCACGGCCGGTTGTGATACAGCCCGGGATCGAACCAGGGTCTGTAGTGATGCCTTAGACCGCTGCGCCACTCGGGAGCCCATGTCGTATGACTTCATTCTATAAATCAGCCTGTTTTAGGACTTCACAGGAACACCTAGAAAAGACCTAACGCCGGACGAGAAAATACCATCAGAGAGATATTACATCGTCTAGGGAGATTAAGATTAAGCCAGACTTAATCATATATATATATATTACATCTGTTTTATTTTTATTTGTAGTTTTTCAGTAACTCTAGTTCCATCTAGTGGGGCAGCAGGGTAGCCTAGTGGTTAGAGAGTTGGACTAGTAACCGGAAGGTTGAAAGATCGAATCCCCGAGCTGACAAGGTACAAATCTGTCGTTCTGCCCCCTGAACAAGGCAGTTACCCCGCTGTTCCTAGACCAGTTAACCCGCTGTTCCCCGGTAAGCCTTCATTGTAAAATAAGAATTTGTTCTTAACTGACTTGCCTAGTTAAATAAAAGGTAAAATCATTATTATTATTATTGTTTTAAAAATGTAATCTCCTCTAATGATGTATAAAACTCACTCTGGTTACTGGTAGTTTGACGATGTGTGACCTGTTACTGCATATTACCCTGGAGAGAAAAACAAAACGGGTTCAATTAGACATGAACCGTTTGCAATACAATACCTCCAGCAGCTGCTAGATTGACCTGTTGTTACATTCACACTTTCTCTTCTGTTGAATGTACGAAGCCACTGTCTCATGTCCTGGTCTAACTGTACATTCAATATGACAGTCAAGGTCTCTGACGACTGATTGAATTGCAGGCTGACATTGGCCTAACAGCCGGAAACATTGGTTTTGCTCCTTTTGCCTCTGAAATGAATAAATAACATAAAACCATTTTGAAACCTTTTTTTCGATTTCGGGACTCGTGACACAAAAATCTTACGTTTCAGGAAAAAAAATTGATTTATTGGGGAAATCAAGTAAAGGTTTTCTTACCATGGCAGTATATGTATATGTATGTATGTATATATGCCATTTAGCAGACGCTTTTATCCAAAGCGACTTACAGTCATGTGTGCAAACATTCTACGTATGGGTGGTCCCGGGGATCGAACCCACTACCCTGGCGTTACAAGCGCCATGCTCTACCAACTGAGCTACAGAAGGACCAAGGGGTTTCTTACCATGGCAGTAAGGGGTTTTCTTACCATGGCAGTAAGGGGGTTTCTTACCATGGCAGTAAGGGGGTTTTCTTACCATGGCAGTAAGGGGGTTTTCTTACCATGGCAGTAAGGGGTTTCTTACCATGGCAGTAAGGGGGTTTCTTACCATGGCAGTAAGGGGGTTTCTTACCATGGCAGTAAGGGGTTTCTTACCATGGCAGTAAGGGGTTTCTTACCATGGCAGTAAGGGGTTTCTTACCATGGCAGTAAGGGGTTTCTTACCATGGCAGTAAGGGGTTTCTTACCATGGTTACTTACCATGGCAGTAAGGGGGCAGTTTCTTACCATGGCAGTAAGGGGTTTCTTACCATGGCAGTAAGGGGTTTCTTACCATGGCAGTAAGGGGGTTTCTTACCATGGCAGTAAGGGGTTTCTTACCATGGCAGTAAGGGGGTTTCTTACCATGGCAGTAAGGGGGTTTCTTACCATGGCAGTAAGGGGTTAGCTACCATGGCAGTAAGGGGTTAGCTGCCATGGCAGTAAGGGGGTTTCTTGCCATGGCAGTAAGGGGTTTCTTACCATGGCAGTAAGGGGTTTCTTACCATGGCAGTAAGGGGTTACTTACCATGGCAGTAAGGGGTTACCTTACCATGGCAGTAAGGGGTTATTTACCATGGCAGTAAGGGGTTTAGGGTTACTTACCATGGCAGTAAGGGAGTTACTTACCATGGCAGTAAGGGGTTACTTACCATGGCAGTAAGGGGTTTCTTACCATGGCATGGCAGTTTCTTACCATGCAGGGGTTTCTTACCATGGCAGTAAGGAGTTTCTTACCATGGCAGTAAGGGGTTTCTTACCATGGCAGTAAGGGTTTCTTACCATGGCAGTAAGGGGTTTCTTACCATGGCAGTAAGGGGTTTCTTACCATGGCAGTTTCTTACCATGGCAGGGGTTTCTTACCATGGCAGTAAGGGGGTTTCTTGCCATGGCAGTAAGGGGGTTTCTTACCATGGCAGTAAGGGGTTACTTACCATGGCAGTAAGGGGTTACCTACCATGGCAGTAAGGGGTTACCTACCATGGCAGTAAGGGGTTACCTACCATGGCAGTAAGGGGTTACCTACCATGGCAGTAAGGGGTTACCTACCATGGCAGTAAGGGGTTACCTACCATGGCAGTAAGGGGTTACCTACCATGGCAGTAAGGGGTTACCTACCATGGCAGTAAGGGGTTACCTACCATGGCAGTAAGGGGTTTCTTACCATGGCAGTAAAGGGGTTTCTTACCATGGCAGTAAAGGGGTTTCTTACCATGGCAGTAAAGGGGTTTCTTACCATGGCAGTAAGGGAGTTACTTACCATGGCAGTAAAGGGGTTTCTTACCATGGCAGTAAAGGGGTTTCTTACCATGTCAGTAAGGGGTTTCTTACCATGGCAGTAAAGGGGTTTCTTACCATGGCAGTAAAGGGGTTTCTTACCATGGCAGTAAGGGGGTTTCTTACCATGGCAGTAAGGGGGTTTCTTACCATGGCAGTAAGGGGTTTCTTACCATGGCAGTAAAGGGGTTTCTTACCATGGCAGTAAGGGGTTTCTTACCATGGCAGTAAGGGGTTTCTTACCATGGCAGTAAGGGGTTTCTTACCATGGCAGTAAGGGGGTTTCTTACCATGGCAGTAAGGGGGTTTCTTACCATGGCAGTAAGGGGTTTCTTACCATGGCAGTAAGGGGTTTCTTACCATGGCAGTAAGGGGTTTCTTACCATGGCAGTAAGGGGGTTTCTTACCATGGCAGTAAGGGGTTTCTTACCATGGCAGTAAGGGGTTTCTTACCATGGCAGTAAGGGGTCTCTTACCATGGCAGTAAGGGTCTCTTACCATGGCAGTAAGGGTCTCTTACCATGGCAGTAAGGGGTCTCTTACCATGGCAGTAAGGGGTCTCTTACCATGGCAGTAAGGGGTCTCTTACCATGGCAGTAAGGGGTCTCTTACCATGGCAGTAAGGGGTCTCTTACCATGGCAGTAAGGTGTCTCTTACCATGGCAGTAAGGGGTCTCTTACCATGGCAGTAAGGGGTCTCTTACCATGGCAGTAAGGGGTCTCTTACCATGGCAGTAAGGGGTCTCTTACCATGGCAGTAAGGGGTCTCTTACCATGGCAGTAAGGGGTTTCTTACCATGGCAGTAAGGGGGTTTCTTACCATGGCAGTAAAGGGGTTTCTTACCATGTCAGTAAGGGGTGAGCTAAAGGATCATGCTTGTCCATCTGCCTCTTAATCTCCAGGTAAGGTGCCTGTAGAGAAACAACCTTCATTTAACACCACTGGCTCAATGGGTACAACGTGACAGCACACACACACACACAGGGGAGACATAGGAGGGGATGAGAGACATGACGAATTAGGTCCTAAACACGATGAAGAGGTAAGGCTGTCGAGGGTTAGGGTTAGTTACCTGGGACATTTCTCTGATAGAGCCAAGGGTCAAGGGCTAGGGTTAGTTACCTGGGACATTTCTCTGATAGAGCTAAAGGTCAAGGGCTAGGGTTAGTTACCTGGGACATTTCTCTGATAGAGCTAAGGGTCAAGGGTTAGGGTTAGTTACCTGGGACATTTCTCTGATAGAGCTAAGGGTCAAGGGTTAGTTACCTGGGACATTTCTCTGATAGAGGTGAGGGTCAAGGGTTAAGGTTAGTTACCTGGGACATTTCTCTGATAGAGCTAAGGGTCAAGGGTTAGGGTGAGTTACCTGGGACATTTCTCTGATAGAGCTAAGGGTCAAGGGTTAGGGTTAGTTACCTGGGACATTTCTCTGATAGAGCTAAGGGTCAAGGGTTAGGGTTAGTTACCTGGGACATTTCTCTGATAGAGCTAAGGGTCAAGGGTTAGTTACCTGGGACATTTCTCTGATAGAGGTGAGGGTCAAGGGTCAAGGGTTAAGGTTAGTTACCTGGGACATTTCTCTGATAGAGCTAAGGGTCAAGGGTTAGGGTGAGTTACCTGGGACATTTCTCTGATAGAGCTAAGGGTCAAGGGTTAGGGTTAGTTACCTGGGACATTTCTCTGATAGAGCTAAGGGTCAAGGGTTAGGGTTAGTTACCTGGGACATTTCTCTGATAGAGCTAAGGGTCAAGGGTTAGTTACCTGGGACATTTCTCTGATAGAGCTAAGGGTCAAGGGTTAGGGTTAGTTACCTGGGACATTTCTCTGATAGAGGTGAGACTGTCAAGGGCTCTCATCACTCGGTCATAGTCCTTTTTCTGAAATGAACCACAAGCATCATGGATCACAGGCAGTATGAACCACTTCAGAAAAGGACACAGTGAAACTCAGCAAGGATCTACCAACAACAACTAAAGTCCTCTGCATATTCAACTAAATGGTCTTTATATGGATTAGTCTCATAAATCTTATATTTTTTTGGGGGGGGGGTTGGATTTATTGCGGGAATTCATCAAATTACTGCTTATAAAAGCTATATCCTGGGGTTGAAGGCCTAAGGCTGTTAGTAGGTTCAGGGTTAGTAAACCATACCCGGGGGTTGAAGGCCTGAGGCTGTTAGTAGGTTCAGGGTTAGTAAACCATACCCGGGGGTTGAAGGCCTAAGGCTGTTAGTAGGTTCGGGGGTTGAAGGCCTAAGGTTGTTAGTAGGTTCAGGGTTAGTACACCATACCCGGGGATTGAAGGCCTGAGGCTGTTAGTAGGTTCAGGGTTAGTAAACCATACCCGGGGGTTGAAGGCCTGAGGCTGTTAGTAGGTTCAGGGTTAGTAAACCATACCCGGGGGTTGAAGGCCTAAGGCTGTTAGTAGGTTCGGGGGTTGAAGGCCTAAGGCTGTTAGTAGGTACAGGGTTAGTACACCATACCCGGGGGTTGAAGGCCAGTGCCTGGGAGTCACACGGATCAACCACGGAGGGATATGGCTCAAAGATGACCACTTTCCTGGGAGACTCTAGAGCAGACCTACACATGGACACCAACAGGTCCACCACCTAGGAAACAGAGACGAACACTTCGCCAGCTGTGTGTGTGTGTGTGTGTGTGTGTGTGTGTGTGTGTGTGTGTGTGTGTGTGTGTGTGTGTGTGTGTGTGTGTGTGTGTGTGTGTGTGTGTGTGTCTCGTGTGTGCGTGTCTCGTGTGTGTGTGTGTGCGCGCGCATACCTGAGCCCCTGTGGCGATCTCGTCGGCTGCCTCGTTCATCACCCCCAGTGTTTGAAAGGCAAACACACACAGTTCCCGCTCACACACGGTGGGCTGTGTGGTGGACACACCACATAGGATCATTCAGATAGATCTCTTGTTTAGCGTTATAGCATATTTTCTCCCTCTAACTGTATATATAGATAGTAATGGGTGTGCTGCTCGTTAGCAAGTAGGTTGTTTTGGGTTAAATGAGTCAGAAACCACAGTCTACCACAAGTACTACTGATATACAAAGCCCTGACCTACAGTTGTGTCATTATGACTCAGGACAGTGATCTATAGTTGTATCATTAGGACTCAGGACAGTGATCTATAGTTGTATCATTATGACTCAGGACAGTGATCTATAGTTGTATCATTAGGACTCAGGACAGTGATCTATAGTTGTATCATTAGGACTCAGGACAGTGATCTATAGTTGTATCATTAGGACTCAGGACAGTGATCTATAGTTGTATCATTATGACTCAGGACAGTGATCTATAGTTGTGTCATTATGACTCAGGACAGTGATCTATAGTTGTGTCATTAGGACTCAGGACAGTGATCTATAGTTGTGTCATTATGACTCAGGACAGTGATCTATAGTTGTGTCATTAGGAGGACTCAGGACAGTGATCTATAGTTGTGTCATTATGACTCAGGACAGTGATCTATAGTTGTGTCATTAGGAGGACTCAGGACAGTGATCTATAGTTGTGTCATTATGACTCAGGACAGTGACCTATAGTTGTATCATTAGGAGGACTCAGGACAGTGATCTATAGTTGTGTCATTAGGACTCAGGACAGTGATCTATAGTTGTATCATTAGGAGGACTCAGGACAGTGATCTATAGTTGTGTCATTAGGACTCAGGACAGTGATCTATAGTTGTGTCATTAGGACTCAGGACAGTGATCTATAGTTGTGTCATTAGGACTCAGGACAGTGACCTATAGTTGTATCATTAGGAGGACTCAGGACAGTGATCTATAGTTGTGTCATTAGGACTCAGGACAGTGATCTATAGTTGTATCATTAGGAGGACTCAGGACAGTGATCTATAGTTGTGTCATTAGGACTCAGGACAGTGACCTATAGTTGTATCATTAGGAGGACTCAGGACAGTGATCTATAGTTGTGTCATTATGACTCAGGACAGTGATCTATAGTTGTGTCATTAGGAGGACTCAGGACAGTGATCTATAGTTGTGTCATTAGGACTCAGGACAGTGATCTATAGTTGTATCATTAGGAGGACTCAGGACAGTGATCTATAGTTGTATCATTAGGACTCAGGACAGTGATCTATAGTTGTATCATTAGGAGGACTCAGGACAGTGATCTATAGTTGTGTCATTAGGACTCAGGACAGTGATCTATAGTTGTGTCATTAGGAGGACTCAGGACAGTGATCTATAGTTGTGTCATTAGGACTTAGGACAGTGATCTATAGTTGTATCATTAGGAGGACTCAGGACAGTGATCTATAGTTGTGTCATTAGGACTCAGGACAGTGATCTATAGTTGTATCATTAGGAGGACTCAGGACAGTGATCCATAGTTGTATCATTAGGACTCAGGACAGTGATCTATAGTTGTGTCATTATGACTCAGGACAGTGACCTATAGTTGTGTCATTAGGACTCAGGACAGTGATCTATAGTTGTGTCATTAGGACTCAGGACAGTGACCTATAGTTGTATCATTAGGAGGACTCAGGACAGTGATCTATAGTTGTGTCATTAGGACTCAGGACAGTGATCTATAGTTGTATCATTAGGAGGACTCAGGACAGTGATCTATAGTTGTGTCATTAGGACTCAGGACAGTGATCTATAGTTGTGTCATTAGGACTCAGGACAGTGATCTATAGTTGTGTCATTATGACTCAGGACAGTGACCTATAGTTGTATCATTAGGAGGACTCAGGACAGTGATCTATAGTTGTGTCATTATGACTCAGGACAGTGATCTATAGTTGTGTCATTAGGAGGACTCAGGACAGTGATCTATAGTTGTGTCATTATGACTCAGGACAGTGACCTATAGTTGTATCATTAGGAGGACTCAGGACAGTGATCTATAGTTGTGTCATTATGACTCAGGACAGTGATCTATAGTTGTGTCATTAGGAGGACTCAGGACAGTGATCTATAGTTGTGTCATTAGGACTCAGGACAGTGATCTATAGTTGTATCATTAGGACTCAGGACAGTGATCTATAGTTGTATCATTAGGAGGACTCAGGACAGTGATCTATAGTTGTGTCATTATGACTCAGGACAGTGACCTATAGTTGTATCATTAGGAGGACTCAGGACAGTGATCTATAGTTGTGTCATTATGACTCAGGACAGTGATCTATAGTTGTGTCATTAGGAGGACTCAGGACAGTGATCTATAGTTGTGTCATTAGGACTCAGGACAGTGATCTATAGTTGTATCATTAGGACTCAGGACAGTGATCTATAGTTGTATCATTAGGAGGACTCAGGACAGTGATCTATAGTTGTGTCATTATGACTCAGGACAGTGATCTATAGTTGTGTCATTAGGACTCAGGACAGTGATCTATAGTTGTGTCATTATGACTCAGGACAGTGACCTATAGTTGTATCATTAGGAGGACTCAGGACAGTGATCTATAGTTGTGTCATTATGACTCAGGACAGTGATCTATAGTTGTGTCATTAGGAGGACTCAGGACAGTGATCTATAGTTGTGTCATTAGGACTCAGGACAGTGATCTATAGTTGTGTCATTAGGACTCAGGACAGTGACCTATAGTTGTATCATTAGGAGGACTCAGGACAGTGATCTATAGTTGTGTCATTAGGACTCAGGACAGTGATCTATAGTTGTATCATTAGGAGGACTCAGGACAGTGATCTATAGTTGTGTCATTAGGACTCAGGACAGTGATCTATAGTTGTGTCATTAGGACTCAGGACAGTGATCTATAGTTGTGTCATTATGACTCAGGACAGTGACCTATAGTTGTATCATTAGGAGGACTCAGGACAGTGATCTATAGTTGTGTCATTATGACTCAGGACAGTGATCTATAGTTGTGTCATTAGGAGGACTCAGGACAGTGATCTATAGTTGTGTCATTATGACTCAGGACAGTGACCTATAGTTGTATCATTAGGAGGACTCAGGACAGTGATCTATAGTTGTGTCATTATGACTCAGGACAGTGATCTATAGTTGTGTCATTAGGAGGACTCAGGACAGTGATCTATAGTTGTGTCATTAGGACTCAGGACAGTGATCTATAGTTGTATCATTAGGACTCAGGACAGTGATCTATAGTTGTATCATTAGGAGGACTCAGGACAGTGATCTATAGTTGTGTCATTATGACTCAGGACAGTGATCTATAGTTGTGTCATTAGGACTCAGGACAGTGATCTATAGTTGTGTCATTATGACTCAGGACAGTGACCTATAGTTGTATCATTAGGAGGACTCAGGACAGTGATCTATAGTTGTGTCATTATGACTCAGGACAGTGATCTATAGTTGTGTCATTAGGAGGACTCAGGACAGTGATCTATAGTTGTGTCATTAGGACTCAGGACAGTGATCTATAGTTGTATCATTAGGAGGACTCAGGACAGTGATCTATAGTTGTATCATTAGGACTCAGGACAGTGATCTATAGTTGTATCATTAGGAGGACTCAGGACAGTGATCTATAGTTGTGTCATTAGGACTCAGGACAGTGATCTATAGTTGTGTCATTAGGAGGACTCAGGACAGTGATCTATAGTTGTGTCATTAGGACTTAGGACAGTGATCTATAGTTGTATCATTAGGAGGACTCAGGACAGTGATCTATAGTTGTGTCATTAGGACTCAGGACAGTGATCTATAGTTGTATCATTAGGAGGACTCAGGACAGTGATCCATAGTTGTATCATTAGGACTCAGGACAGTGATCTATAGTTGTGTCATTATGACTCAGGACAGTGACCTATAGTTGTGTCATTAGGACTCAGGACAGTGATCTATAGTTGTGTCATTATGAGGACTCAGGACAGTGATCTATAGTTGTGTCATTAGGACTCAGGACAGTGATCTATAGTTGTATCATTAGGAGGACTCAGGACAGTGATCTATAGTTGTGTCATTAGGACTCAGGACAGTGATCTATAGTTGTATCATTAGGAGGACTCAGGACAGTGATCTATAGTTGTGTCATTAGGACTTAGGACAGTGATCTATAGTTGTATCATTAGGAGGACTCAGGACAGTGATCTATAGTTGTGTCATTAGGACTCAGGACAGTGATCTATAGTTGTATCATTAGGAGGACTCAGGACAGTGATCCATAGTTGTATCATTAGGACTCAGGACAGTGATCTATAGTTGTGTCATTATGACTCAGGACAGTGACCTATAGTTGTGTCATTAGGACTCAGGACAGTGACCTATAGTTGTGTCATTAGGAGGACTCAGGACAGTGATCTATAGTTGTGTCATTATGACTCAGGACAGTGATCTATAGTTGTGTCATTAGGAGGACTCAGGACAGTGATCTATAGTTGTATCATTAGGACTCAGGACAGTAGTCTATAGTTGTATCATTAGGACTCAGGACAGTGATCTATAGTTGTATCATTAGGAGGACTCAGGACAGTGATCCATAGTTGTATCATTAGGAGAACTCAGGACAGTGATCTATAGTTGTATCATTAGGAGGACTCAGGACAGTGACCTATAGTTGTATCATTAGGAGGACTCAGGACAGTGATCTATAGTTGTATCATTAGGACTCAGGACAGTGATCTATAGTTGTATCATTAGGAGGACTCAGGACAGTGACCTATAGTTGTATCATTAGGACTCAGGACAGTGACCTATAGTTGTATCATTAGGACTCAGGACAGTGATCTATAGTTGTATCATTAGGACTCAGGACAGTGATCTATAGTTGTATCATTAGGACTCAGGACAGTGATCTATAGTCGTATCATTAGGACTCAGGACAGTGGTCTATAGTTGTATCATTATGACTCAGGACAGTGATCTATAGTTGTATCATTAGGACTCAGGACAGTGACCTATAGTTGTATCATTAGGACTCAGGACAGTGATCTATAGTTGTATCATTAGGACTCAGGACAGTGGTCTATAGTTGTATCATTAGGACTCAGGACAGTGACCTATAGTTGTGTCATTAGGAGGACTCAGGACAGTGATCTATAGTTGTGTCATTATGACTCAGGACAGTGATCTATAGTTGTGTCATTAGGAGGACTCAGGACAGTGATCTATAGTTGTATCATTAGGACTCAGGACAGTAGTCTATAGTTGTATCATTAGGACTCAGGACAGTGATCTATAGTTGTATCATTAGGAGGACTCAGGACAGTGATCCATAGTTGTATCATTAGGAGAACTCAGGACAGTGATCTATAGTTGTATCATTAGGAGGACTCAGGACAGTGACCTATAGTTGTATCATTAGGAGGACTCAGGACAGTGATCTATAGTTGTATCATTAGGACTCAGGACAGTGATCTATAGTTGTATCATTAGGAGGACTCAGGACAGTGGTCTATAGTTGTATCATTAGGACTCAGGACAGTGACCTATAGTTGTATCATTAGGACTCAGGACAGTGATCTATAGTTGTATCATTAGGACTCAGGACAGTGATCTATAGTTGTATCATTAGGACTCAGGACAGTGATCCATAGTTGTATCATTATGACTCAGGACAGTGATCTATAGTCGTATCATTAGGACTCAGGACAGTGATCTATAGTTGTATCATTAGGACTCAGGACAGTGATCCATAGTTGTATCATTATGACTCAGGACAGTGATCTATAGTCGTATCATTAGGACTCAGGACAGTGATCTATAGTCGTATCATTAGGACTCAGGACAGTGATCTATAGTCGTATCATTAGGACTCAGGACAGTGGTCTATAGTTGTATCATTAGGAGGACTCAGGACAGTGACCTATAGTTGTATCATTAGGACTCAGGACAGTGGTCTATAGTTGTATCATTAGGAGGACTCAGGACAGTGACCTATAGTTGTATCATTAGGACTCAGGACAGTGACCTATAGTTGTATCATTAGGACTCAGGACAGTGATCTATAGTTGTATCATTAGGACTCAGGACAGTGATCTATAGTTGTATCATTAGGACTCAGGACAGTGATCCATAGTTGTATCATTATGACTCAGGACAGTGATCTATAGTCGTATCATTAGGACTCAGGACAGTGATCTATAGTTGTATCATTAGGACTCAGGACAGTGATCTATAGTTGTATCATTATGACTCAGGACAGTGATCTATAGTCGTATCATTAGGACTCAGGACAGTGATCTATAGTCGTATCATTAGGACTCAGGACAGTGATCTATAGTCGTATCATTAGGACTCAGGACAGTGGTCTATAGTTGTATCATTAGGACTCAGGACAGTGGTCTATAGTTGTATCATTAGGACTCAGGACAGTGGTCTATAGTTGTATCATTATGACTCAGGACAGTGATCTATAGTTGTATCATTAGGACTCAGGACAGTGACCTATAGTTGTATCATTAGGACTCAGGACAGTGATCTATAGTTGTATCATTAGGACTCAGGACAGTGATCTATAGTTGTATCATTAGGACTCAGGACAGTGGTCTATAGTTGTATCATTAGGACTCAGGACAGTGGTCTATAGTTGTATCATTAGGACTCAGGACAGTGATCTATAGTTGTATCATTAGGACTCAGGACAGTGGTCTATAGTTGTATCATTAGGACTCAGGACAGTGGTCTATAGTTGTATCATTAGGAGGACTCAGGACAGTGGTCTATAGTTGTATCATTAGGAGGACTCAGGACAGTGATCTATAGTTGTATCATTAGGAGGACTCAGGACAGTGGTCTATAGTTGTATCATTAGGAGGACTCAGGACAGTGGTCTATAGTTGTATCATTAGGACTCAGGACAGTGATCTATAGTTGTATCATTAGGAGGACTCAGGACAGTGATCTATAGTTGTATCATTAGGACTCAGGACAGTGATCTATAGTCGTATCATTAGGACTCAGGACAGTGGTCTATAGTTGTATCATTAGGACTCAGGACAGTGATCTATAGTTGTATCATTATGACTCAGGACAGTGATCTATAGTCGTATCATTAGGACTCAGGACAGTGATCTATAGTCGTATCATTATGACTCAGGACAGTGATCTATAGTCGTATCAGTAGGACTCAGGACAGTGATCTATAGTCGTATCATTATGACTCAGGACAGTGATCTATAGTCGTATCATTAGGACTCAGGACAGTGATTTATAGTTGTATCATTAGGACTCAGGACAGTGATCTATAGTCGTATCATTAGGACTCAGGACAGTGATCTATAGTCGTATCATTAGGAGGACTCAGGACAGTGATCTATAGTCGTATCATTAGGACTCAGGACAGTGATCTATAGTCGTACATTAGGACTCAGGACAGTGATCTATAGTTGTACATCAGGACTCAGGACAGTGATCTATAGTTGTATCATTAGGAGGACTCAGGACAGTGATCTATAGTTGTATCATTAGGACTCAGGACAGTGATTTATAGTCGTACATTAGGACTCAGGACAGTGATCTATATTATTAAAACCTTAGGGGGTCTGGTTACATTTAGCTGTATGTGCTGAACTGAATATAGCTCTGTTCTTCTCTCTTCTTGTACTGTGTGTTAGTATGTGTGTACAGTACTCACTCTGAGCATTGGTCCGTTCTGGAACACGTGTGGTTCGTCACACACCACACAGAACTCATTCAGGACCGGAATCCTCTGCTCAGCATATTCCATGGTCTGTTGACAGAAGACATGATTAGAGGACATGATAAATGCTCATATAGATTTTATAACACGTGTCAACTCATTCTACATGTACACATTTGCTTGAAGTAAACGTTTACAAAACATATTATTGATAGAAGAAGAGCTCAGGTGAAATTCAGGGAGCATTTACCTGGACGAGGAAACCTCTGTCTTTTATTGGTATGGACTTGGCTCCATTGTTTGGCTGTAAAGGAAGAGAGGGAAGTTTGTTACCTGCCTGTGATCCAAAAAAAGGTCAACAATCCCTGTTTCTAATGACAAATCAAGATCAACCAATCATGAGAGGATGCCTTTCTGCTCAACCAATCACAAGCCTAACTGACCGGCGTTGGCGTGGCGAGCGAGGGGGCGAGGATCCCGATGAGCCCTGAGGTAAGAGAGAGCCGCCTCCCCTCGGACGGAGACACAGAGTCCTTGAAGATGTCTGCTGCCTTGCCCATCTTGGTACTGCTGGAGTAGGACCTGCAGTAACATGGAGGCATTGATGAGGCAGTAGGACCTACAGTAACATGGAGGCATTGATGAGGCAGTAGGACCTACAGTAACATGGAGGCATTGATGAGGCAGTAGGATCAGAGGTAACATGGAGGCATTGATGAGGCAGTAGGACCTGAGGTAACATGGAGGCATTGATGAGACAGTAGGACCTGAGGTAACATGGAGGCAGTAGGACCTGAGGTAACATGGAGGCATTGATGAGACAGTAGGACCTGAGGTAACATGGAGGCAGTAGGAACTGAGGTAACATGGAGGCAGTAGGACCTGAGGTAACATGGAGGCAGTAGGACCTGAGGTAACATGGAGGCATTGATGAGGCAGTAGGACCTGAGGTAACATGGAGGCATTGATGAGACAGTAGGACCTGAGGTAACATGGAGGCAGTAGGACCTGAGGTAACATGGAGGCAGTAGGACCTGAGGTAACATGGAGGCAGTAGGACCTGAGGTAACATGGAGGCATTGATGAGGCAGTAGGACCTGCAGGAACATGGAGGCATTGATGAGACAGTAGGACCTGAGGTAACATGGAGGCAGTAGGACCTGAGGTAACATGGAGGCATTGATGAGGCAGTAGGACCTGCAGTAACATGGAGGCATTGATGAGGCAGTAGGACCTGCAGTAACATGGAGGCATTGATGAGGCAGTAGGACCTGCAGTAACATGGAGGCATTGATGAGGCAGTAGGACCTACAGTAACATGGAGGCATTGATGAGGCAGTAGGACCTGAGGTAACATGGAGGCATTGATGAGACAGTAGGACCTGCGGTAACATGGAGGCATTGATGAGACAGTAGGACCTGAGGTAACATGGAGGCATTGATGAGACAGTAGGACCTGAGGTAACATGGAGGCATTGATGAGGCAGTAGGACCTACAGTAACATGGAGGGATTGATGAGACAGTAGGACCTGAGGTAACATGGAGGCATTGATGAGACAGTAGGACCTGCAATAACATGGAGGCATTGATGAGACAGTAGGACCTGAGGTAACATGGAGGCATTGATGAGACAGTAGGACCTGAGGTAACATGGAGGCATTGATGAGACAGTAGGACCTGAGGTAACATGGAGGCATTGATGAGGCAGTAGGACCTACAGTAACATGGAGGCATTGATGAGACAGTAGGACCTGCAGTAACATGGAGGCATTGATGAGACAGTAGGACCTGAGGTAACATGGAGGCAGTAGGACCTGAGGTAACATGGAGGCAGTAGGACCTGAGGTAACATGGAGGCAGTAGGACCTGAGGTAACATGGAGGCATTGATGAGACAGTAGGACCTGCAGGAACATTGAGGCATTGATGATACAGTAGGACCTGAGGTAACATGGAGGCAGTAGGACCTGAGGTAACATGGAGGCATTGATGAGGCAGTAGGACCTGCAGTAACATGGAGGCATTGATGAGGCAGTAGGACCTGAGGTAACATGGAGGCATTGATGAGGCAGTAGGACCTGAGGTAACATGGAGGCATTGATGAGGCAGTAGGACCTGAGGTAACATGGAGGCATTCATGAGGCAGTAGGACCTGCAGTAACATGGAGGCATTCATGAGGCAGTAGGACCTGCAGTAACATGGAGGCATTGATGAGACAGTAGGACCTGCAGTAACATGGAGGCATTGATGAGACAGTAGGACCTGAGGTAACATGGAGGCAGTAGGACCTGAGGTAACATGGAGGCAGTAGGACCTGAGGTAACATGGAGGCAGTAGGACCTGAGGTAACATGGAGGCATTGATGAGACAGTAGGACCTGCAGGAACATTGAGGCATTGATGAGACAGTAGGACCTGAGGTAACATGGAGGCAGTAGGACCTGAGGTAACATGGAGGCATTGATGAGGCAGTAACATGGAGGCATTGATGAGGCAGTAGGACCAGTAACATGGAGGCATTGATGAGGCAGTAGGACCTGAGGTAACATGGAGGCATTGATGAGGCAGTAGGACCTGAGGTAACATGGAGGCATTCATGAGGCAGTAGGACCTGCAGTAACATGGAGGCATTCATGAGGCAGTAGGACCTGCAGTAACATGGAGGCATTCATGAGGCAGTAGGACCTGCAGTAACATGCATTGATGAGGCAGTAGGACCTACAGTAACATGGAGGCATTGATGAGGCAGTAGGACCTGAGGTAACATGGAGGCATTGATGAGGCAGTAGGACCTGCAGTAACATGGAGGCATTGATGAGGGAGTAGGACCTGCAGTAACATGGAGGCATTGATGAGGCAGTAGGACCTGCAGTAACATGGAGGCATTGATGAGGGAGTAGGACCTGCAGTAACATGCATTCATGAGGTAGTAGGACCTGAGGTAACATGAGTTGCTGCTTTTAGTGTTTGTTTTTGCGTATTTATGTATCATCTGGTGCCAACAAATGTTCCTTCCTTTGGGGATCAATAAAGTACTATGTTATGTTAATATGTTATGTTAATATGTTATCTTTGGGGATGTTATGTTAATATGTTATCTTTGGGGAAGTTATCTTTGGGGATGTTATCTTTGGGGATGTTATGTTAATATGTTATCTTTGGGGATGTTATGTTAATATGTTATCTTTGGGGATGTTATGTTAATATGTTATCTTTGGGGATGTTATCTTTGGGGATGTTATCTTTGGGGATGTTATGTTAATATGTTATCTTTGGGGAAGTTATGTTAATATGTTCTCATCTTACCTGCTGAGGAGGTGGTGGTGTTTCAGTCCATCCAGCTCCTCCGTCCTGATAGAACCAGAGCACGACCTACTGAGCAGCCTGTGGTGCTTTAAACCTCCCCCAAGACTACCTCCCCCAAGACTACCTCCCCCAAGACTACCTCCCCAAGACTACCTCCCCCAAGACTACCTCCCCCAAGACTACCTCCCCCAAGACTACCTCCCCCAAGACTACCTCCCCCAAGACTACCTCCCCCAAGACTACCTCCCCCTCCACCTCCCCCAACACTACCCCCCAAGACTACCTCCTCCACCACCAACACCTCCCCCAAGACTACCTACACCCCCTCCCCCACCTCCTCCCACTCCCGCATGCTCACAGCGGGGGTCGCCGGAGCACGAGCGAGGCAGGAGCTTATGGGGAGCGGGTCGGAGGTCCTCTGGTTTGACCACAGCCATGCAGGGCCTGCCCAGGCGGTGGGGTTTGAAGGGCAGTGGTCCGGGCCCTGCTCCGTGGTCCATACGGGGGTCTCCGCTGGACAGGGAAAGGCCCAGGAGACGGTGGGTAGTCTTGGTCCCGGGGCCGCAGCCGTCCACCTCAACCTGCTGTTTGGCGGTGCTGGTGTAAGTCCGGCGGAGAAGGCGGTGGGATTTAGAGGCGCCATCTTGTTCAGGCTTCAGCTTCTTTTTGCTCTTGACACAGCCGGGAGACGGGTAGCTGGGAGATCTGAAGACGAAGATAACTTTATTGTCCAAGATACACAAATGATGGGAACGGAGAGAGTAAACCCAGGCTCAATTCTGCCTAACCAATCAGAGAGCAAAAGTGGAGATACTACCATATCATACCTATCTGATCCTTTCAGATACAGTAAGTGCCTATGTGGTAAGGAACAAGAAATGTCTGTACTTTAATTATAGTGACAGACAGGTTCAAAATCGATAATTATGTTAAGATGTCAAATGTCAGTATTATGATGTTCTCTGACCTGCGGAGGGTCAGTATTATGATGTTCTCTGACCTGCGGAGGGTCAGTATTATGATGTTTCTCTGACCTGCTGAGGGTCAGTATTATGATGTTTCTCTGACCTGCGGAGGGTCAGTATTATGATGTTTCTCTGACCTGCGGAGGGTCAGTATTATGATGTTCTCTGACCTGCTGAGGGTCAGTATTATGATGTTCTCTGACCTGCGGAGGGTCAGTATTATGATGTTTCTCTGACCTGCGGAGGGTCGAGAAGATGTGGAGGGGAGATTTGCCCTTCTTGTCACCCTTGTTTTTGTTGCGAGAGCAGTTGAGTTTCTCTTTACTCTGGAGTTTCCACTGCTGCGTGACGAACGTCTGCATTATCCTGAAGAGAGAGAGAGAGGGGGCGGGGTGTAACATCTACATTATCCTGAGAGAGAGAGAGGGGGGGTGTAACATCTACATTATCCTGAAGAGAGGAAGAGAGAGGGGGGGTGTAAAACATCTACATTATCCTGAAGAGAGGAGAGAGGGGGGGTGTAAAACATCTACATTATCCTGAAGAGAGAGAGAGGGAGGGGGTGTAACATCTACATTATCCTGAAAGAGAGAGAGAGGAGAGAGGGGATGTAACATCTACATTATCCTGAAGAGAGAGAGAGAGAGAGAGAGAGAGAGAGAGAGAGAGAGAGAGAGAGAGAGAGGGGGGTGGTGTAACATCTACATTATCCTGAAGAGAGGGGGGTGTAACATCTACATTAACCCGAAGAGAGAGGGGGGATGTAACCTCTACATTATCCTGAAGAGAGAGAGAGAGGGGGTGTAACATCTACATTATCCTGAAGAGAGAGAGGGGGGTGTAAACATCTACATTATCCTGAAGAGAGAGGGGGGGTGTAACATCTACATTATCCTGAAGAGAGAGGGGGAGGATGTAACATCTACATTATCCTGAAGAGAGAGGGGGGGAGGATGTAACATCTACATTATCGTTGTAAGAGAGAAGAAACAAAACGTGTTATCCAATGAAGGGATCCACAATTCAACAGATTCGGGCTAATTTCCTTCAAAAAGAAAGACATTTCCTTGTCTGCACTCATTTCAACTATTGAGAACTGTATCTAGTTGTATAAAAAATGAAAACCCCATAGGGTTGGATTGACACACCAGTGCGTCAATCTAAGTTACATAACAAAAACAAAACCCATAAAAAAATCAATTTAACCCATTTAAGAGATTTGTTGTTGTTGTTTGTTTTGTTGTTGTTTGTTTTGTTGCATTGGACGCGTCCCAATCCACCTCCATGCCACCTACACTGCCATCGGAATGTATTCAGACCCCCCCTTCTCCACGTGTTGTTAATTTACAGCCATATTCTAAAATCTGTCTGTCTGTCTGTCTGTCTGTGTCTGTCTGTCTGTGTCTGTGTCTGTGTCTGTGTCTGTCTGTCTGTGTCTGTGTCTGTGTCTGTCTGTCTGTGTCTGTGTCTGTGTCTGTGTCTGTGTCTGTGTCTGTGTCTGTCTGTCTGTCTGTCTGTCTGTCTGTCTGTCTGTCTGTCTGTCTGTCTGTCTGTCTGTCTGTCTGTCTGTCTGTCTGTCTGTCTGTCTGTGTCTGTCTGTCTGTCTGTCTGTCTGTCTGTCTGTCTGTCTGTCTGTCTGTCTGTCTGTCTGTCTGTCTGTCTGTCTGTCTGTCTGTCTGTCTGTCTGTCTGTCTGTCTGTCTGTCTGTCTGTCTGTCTGTCTGTCTGTCTGTCTGTCTGTCTGTCTGTCTGTCTGTCTGTCTGTCTGTCTGTCTGTCTGTCTGTCTGTCTGTCTGTCTGTCTGTCTGTCTGTCTGTCTGTCTGTCTGTCTGTCTGTCTGTCTGTCTGTCTGTCTGTCTGTCTGTCTGTCTGTCTGTCTGTCTGTCTGTCTGTCTGTCTGTCTGTCTGTCTGTCTGTCTGTCTGTCTGTCTGTCTGTCTGTCTGTCTGTCTGTCTGTCTGTCTGTCTGTCTGTCTGTCTGTCTGTCTGTCTGTCTGTCTGTCTGTCTGTCTGTCTGTCTACACACAATACCCCATAATGACAAAGCGAAAACAGTTTTTGGGAGGAGGGAAATGTGCTAATTTATAAAAAAGAAAAAGAAAACAGAAATACTTTATTTACATAAGTATTCAGGCCCTTTGCTATGAGAATATAATTGAGCTCAGGTGCATCCCTGTTTCCATTCATCTTCCTTGAGATGTTCCTATAACTTGATTGGAGTTCACCTGTGGTAAATTCAATTGATTCAAACACGATTTAGAAAGGCTGTCTATATGAGATTTAACTCTTTGGCCTGAATGCAAAGCATCACATCTGGAGGAAACCTGTCACCATCCCTACGGTGAAGCATGGTGGTGGCAGCATCATGTCCGGAGGAAACCTGTCACCATCCCTACGGTGAAGCATGGTGGTGGCAGCATCATGTCCGGAGGAAACCTGTCACCATCCCTACGGTGAAGCATGGTGGTGGCAGCATCATGTCCGGAGGAAACCTGTCACCATCCCTACGGTGAAGCATGGTGGTGGCAGCATCATGTCCGGAGGAAACCTGTCACCATCCCTACGGTGAAGCATGGTGGTGGCAGCATCATGTCCGGAGGAAACCTGTCACCATCCCTACGGTGAAGCATGGTGGTGGCAGCATCATGTCCGGAGGAAACCTGTCACCATCCCTACGGTGAAGCATGGTGGTGGCACAATCATGCGGTGGGGGTGTTTTTCAGCGGCAGGGACTGGGAGACTAGTCATGATCGAGGGAAAGATGAATGGAGAAAAGTACAGAGAGATCCTTGATGAAAACTCCAGAGTGCTCAAGACCACACAGACAGGGGTGAAGGTTCACCTTCCAAGAGGACAACCACCCTAAGCACACAGCCAAGACAATGCAGGAGTGGCTTCAGAACAAGTCTCTGGAGAGACCTGAAAATAGCTGTGCAGCAAGTCTCTGAATGTCCATGAGTAGCCCAGCCAGAGCCGGACTTGAACCTGATCGAACATCTCTGGAGAAACCTGAAAATAGCTGTGCCGCGACGCTCCTCATCCAACTTGACAGAGCTTGAGAGGATCTGCAGAGAAGAATGGGAGAAACTCCCCAAATACAGGTGTGCCAAGCTTGTAGGGTCATACCCAAGAAGACTCGAGGCTGTAATCACTGCCAAAGATGCTTCAACAAATTACTGAGTAAATGGTCTTGTATATTTATGTAAATGTGATATCAGTTTTGTATTTTTTATAAATTTGCAAAAAAAAAAAAAAAAATTAAAAAGGTCATTATGTGGGGTATTGCTTGTAGATTGAGGAAAAATTATATTTAATCCATTTTAGAATAATAACGTAAGAAAATCAAGGGGTCTGAATACTTTATTTATGACAGACAGGTCAAAGTTCAGAAACCTGGTTGATTATCATACATTTTTTGACCTTCATTTTCTGCCATTTATGAATGTGTTACTCAACGCGTTTCCATGGACTATAGTAGTAAATGCTCAACACCTACTCATTCAAGAGTTTTTCTTTATCTTCTACATTGTAGAATAATAGAAGACATAAAAACTATGAAATTCCACATATAGAATCATGTAGTAACCAAAACAAGTGTTAAACAAATCAAAATATATATTTTATATTTGAGATTCTTCAAAGCAGCCACCCTTTTGCCTCGATGACTGTTTTGCACACTCTTCACATTCTCTCAAGCAGCTTCATGAGGAATGCTTTTCCAACAGTCTTGAAGAAGTTCCCATATAATATTATGCTGAGCACTTGTTGGCTGCTTTTCCTTCACACTGTGGTCCAACTATTCCCAAACCATCTCAATTGGGTTGAGGTTGGGGGATTGTGGAGGCCAGGTCCTCTGAATGCAGCACTCCATCACTCTCCTTCTTGGTTAAATAGCCCCTTACACAGCCTGGAGGTGTGTTTTGGGTCATTGTCCTGTTGACAAACAAACCAGACAGGGTGGCGTATCGCTGCAGAATGCTGTGGTAGCCATGCTGGTTAAGTTAAGCCTTGAATTTTAAATAAATCACTGACAGTGTCACCAAAGCACAGCACCCCCACACCATCACACCGCCTCTTCCATGCTTCACGGTGAGATCGTCCGTTCACCTACTCTGCGTCTCACAAAGACACGGCGGTTGGAATCAAAAATGACAAATTTGGACTCATCAGACCAAAAGGACATTTCCAGCAGTCTAATGTCCATTGCTCGTGATTCTTGGCCCAAGCACATCTTCTTATCGGTGTCCTTTAGTAGTGATTTCTTAGCAGAATTTCGACCATAAAGGCCTGATTCACGCAGACTCTGAATAGTTGATGTTGAGATGTGTCTGTTACTTGAACTCTGCGAAGCATTTATTTGGGCTGCAATCTGAGGTGCAGGTAACTCTAATGAACTTATCCTCTGGGTCTTCCTTTCCTTTGGCGGTCCTCATGAGTGCCAGTTTCATCATAGCGCTTGATGGTTTTTGCGACTGAAAAAGTTATTGAAATGTTCTGTATTGACTGGCCTTCATGTCTTAAAGTAATGATGGACAGTTGTTTATCTTTACTTATTTGAGCTGTTCTTGCCATAATATGGACTTGGTCTTTTACCAAATAGGGATATATTCTGTATACCACCCGTACCTTGTCACAACATAACTGATTGGAAAGAAATTCCACAAATTAACTTATAACAAAGCACACCTATTAATTGATATGCATTCCAGGGGACTATCTCATGAAGCTGGTTGAGAGAATGCCAAGCTGTCATCAAGGTCAAGGGAGGCTACTTTGAAGAATCTCACATTGAAAAATATATTTTGATTTATTTAAAACTTTTTTGGTTACTACTTGATTCCATATGTGTTACACAATGTAGAATATAGAAAAACCCTTGAATGAGCAGGTTCAAACTTTTGACTGGTACTGTATATTTATATATATTCTTTTATATACCTAAAGTGTTCCTAAAATTCCAAATCAAAAAGCCAAGTGATACATAAAACAATTCCATATGTCCGATTATCATTCCCCCCTCTCTCAACTCTAAATAATTAAGTAATTGTATCTATTAATTGATATTAATTGAGAGTTAAATGAATGCAAACAATTCCACTGAACTCTCTAGGTGTTGAAAGGGCACGTGATATCAGAACCATCGGTCACTTACTTCTTCATCTGATGTCCCAGTCCAAACCGGTCTTTAGTCGACACCTGGAATACGTCCACCGTGGGGACCGGTCCATTCAGGTACTGTGTCAGAGAGCAGTGTAGACGCACGATCACCGGCTCCCTGCGGATCACGTCCCACGCCAGGGCTATTTCCTCCTGACGACCAAAACAAAATCAGAAACATTTCTCTTTTTTTTACATTTTTTTTTACATAGTTTTGACTTATTGTTGTTTGCCTTGTTTGATTGGCAATCAAAGAAGATTAGCGTCAGTATAGAGACAAAGAGTCGCAATTCACCGGCTCAGACACAAGAGGTATGTGGCAGCGCCTACAGTCAATCACGGACTACAGGAAGAAACCCAGCCCCGTCGCAGACCAGGATGTCTTGCTCCCAGACAGACTAAATAACTTTTTTGCCCGCTTTGAGGACAATACAGTGCCACTGACACGGCCCACAACCACAACCTACAGACTCTCCTTCACTGCAGCCAACGTGAGTAAAACATTTAAACGTGTTAACCCACGCAAGGCTGTAGGCCCAGACGGCATCCCCAGCCGCGTCCTCAGAGCATGCGCAGACCAGTTGGCTGGTGTGTTTACGGACATATTCAATCAATCCCTATCCCAGTCTGCTGTTCCCACATGCTTCAAGAGGGCCACCATTGTCCCTGTTCCCAAGAAAGCTAAGGTAACTGAGCTAAACAACTACCGCCACGTAGCACTCACTTCCGTCATCATTAAGTGCTTTGAGAGACTAGTCAAGGACCATATCCATATCACCTGACACCCTAGACCCACTCCAATTTGCTTACCGCCCAAATAGGTCCACAGACGACGCAATCGCAACCACACTGCACACTGCCCTAACCCACCTGGACAAGAGGAATACCTATGTGAGAATGCTGTTCATCGACTACAGCTCAGCATTTAACGCCATAGTACCCTCCAAACTCGTCACCAAGCTCGAGACCCTGGGTCTCAACCCCACCCTGTGTAACTGGGTACTGGACCTCCTGACGGGCCACCCTCAGGTGGTGAGGGTAGGTAACAACATCTCCACCCCGCTGATCCTCAAAACTGGGGCCCCACAAGGGTGCGTTCTGAGCCCTCTCCTGTACTCCCTGTTCACCCACGACTGTGTGGCCATGCACGCCTCCAACTCGATAATCAAGTTTGCGGACGACACAACAGTGGTAGGCTTGATTACCAACAACGACGAGACGGCCTAAGGGAGGAGGTGTCAGGAAAATAACCTCACACGCAACGTCAAGGAGAGGGAACACCCCCCTATCCACATCGACGGGACAGTAGTGGAGAGGGTAGTAAGTTAAGTTCCTCGGCGTACACATCACGGACAAACTGAATTGGTCCACTGACACAGACAGCGTCGTGAAGAAGGCGCAGCAGCGCCTGTCCAACCTCAGCACTCACAAACTTCTACAGATGTTTACAAAAGTTTACAGATGCCCAATCGAGAGCATCCTGTCGGGCTGTATCACCGTACGGCAACTGCTCCGCCCACAACCGTAAGGCTCTCCAGAGGGTAGTGAGGTATGCACAACGCATCACTGGGGGCAAACTACCTGCCCTCCAGGACACCTACACCACCACTACTAGACACCTAAACCACCCGATGTCACAGGAAGGCCATAAAGATCATCAAGGACAACAACCACCCGAGCCACTGCCTGTTCACCCCGCTATCATCCAGAAGGCGAGGTCAGTACAGGTGCATCAAATCAGGGACCGAGAGACTGAAAAACAGCTTCTATCTCAAGGCCATCAGACTGTTAAACAGCCACCACTAACATTGAGTGGCAGCTGGCAACATACTGACCATCTCCAGCCACTTTTAACAATGGAAATTGATGGAAATTTATGAAAAAGATAACACTAGCCACTTTAAACAATGCTACTTAATATAATGTTTACATACCCTACTAGAGGTCGACCGAGTAAGATTTTTCAAAGCCGATACCAATTATTGGAGGACCAAAAAGAGCCAATACCGATTAAATCAGCCATTTTTTAAATTTTTATATTTGTAATAATGAGAATTACAACAATACGTAATTAACACTCATTTTTAACTTAATATAATACATCAATAAAATCAATTTAGTCTCAAATAAATAATGAAACACAATTTGGTTTACATAATGCAAAAACAAAGTGTTGGAGAAGAAAATAAAAGTGCAATATGTGCCATGTAAGAAAGCTAACGTTTAAGTTCCTTGCTCAGAACATGAGAACATATGAAAGTTGGTGGTTCCTTTTATAATATATATAATATGCCATTTAGCAGACGCTTTTATCCAAAGCGACTTACAGTCATGTGTGCATACATTCTACGTATGGGTGGTCCCGGGAATCGAACCCACTACCCTGGCGTTACAAGCGCCATGCTCTACCAACTGAGCTACAGAGTGAGTCTTCAATATTCCAAAGTAAGAGGTTTAGGTTGTAGTTAATTATACTATTTATAGGACTATTTCATAGACCTTTGACAATTGGATGTTCTTATAGGCACTATAGTATTGCCAGTGTAACAGTATAGCTTCCATCCCCCACCTCGCCCCTACCTGGGCTCGAGCCAGGTACACATCGACAACAGCCACACTCGAAGCATCGTTACCCATCACTCCACAAAAGCCGCAGCCCTTGCAGCGCAAGGGGAATAACTACTCCAAGTCTCAGAGCGAGTGACGTTTGAAACCGTATTAGCGCACACCCAGCTAACTAGCTAGCCATTTCACATTGGTTACACCAGCCATTAGGCTGATAGGCTTGAAGTCATAAACAGCGCTGTGCTTGCGAAGAGCTGCTGGCAAAACGCACGAAAGTGCTGTTTGAATGAATGATTACGGGCCTGCTGCTGCTCAGTCAGACTGCTCTATCAAATCAGACTTAATTATAACATAATAACACACAGAAATACGAGCCTTTGGTCATTAATATGATCGAATCCGGAAACTATCATTTAGAAAACAAAACGTTTATTCTTTCAGTGAAATACGGAACCGTTCGGTATTTTATCTAACGGGTGGCATCCCTAAGTTTAAATATTGCTGTTACAGTGCACAACCTTCAATGTTATGTCATAATTACGTAAAATTCTGGCAAATTAGTTCGCAATGAGCCAGGCGGCCCAAACTGTTGCATATACCCCGACTCTGCGTGCCATGAACGCAAGAGAAATGACACAATTTCACTCACTTAATCGGCCACTCCGATTAATCGGTCGACCTCTATACCCAACATTACTCATCTCATATGTATATGTATATACTGTACTCTATATCATCTACTGCATCTTTATGTAATACATGGATCACTAGCCACTTTAAACTATGCCACTTTGTTTACATACCCTACATTACTCATCTCATATGTATATACTGTACTCGATAACATCTACTGCATCTTGCCGTTCTGTACCATCACTCATTCATATATCTTTATGTACATATTCTTTATCCCTTTACAGTTGTGTGTATAAGGTAGTAGTTGTGGAATTGTTAGGTTAGATTACTCGTTGGTTATTACTGCTAAATGGTGCAGACCTACAAGGTTAACATGGGGTCAATACACTAAACCATGTTATCTAAATGGTGCAGACCTACAAGGTTAACATGGGGTCAATACACTAAACCATGTTATCTAAATGGTGCAGACCTACAAGGTTAACATGGGGTCAATACACTAAACCATGTTATCTAAATGGTGCAGACCTACAAGGTTAACATGGGGTCAATACACTAAACCATGTTATCTAAATGGTGCAGACCTACAAGGTTAACGTGGGGTCAATACACTAAACCATGTTATCTAAATGGTGCAGACCTACAAGGTTAACATGGGGTCAATCCACTAAACCATGTTATCTAAATGGTGTTAACAGACCTACTAAAGGTTAACATGGGATCAATACACTAAACCATGTTATCTAAATGGTGCAGACCTACAAGGTTAACATGGGGTCAATACACTAAACCATGTTATCTAAATGGTGCAGACCTACAAGGTTAACATGGGGTCAATCCACTAAACCATGTTATCTAAATGGTGCAGACCTACAAGGTTAACATGGGATCAATACACTAAACCATGTTATCTAAATGGTGCAGACCTACAAGGTTAACATGGGGTCAATACACTAAACCATGTTATCTAAATGATGCAGACCTACAAGGTTAACATGGGGTCAATCCACTTGTGTGCCGGAATTATATTTTTTCATTTTTCAAAATGGTCAAATACATTTAAAATGCGTTAAGCTCATCAGATCAAAACTGACAACATGAAAGGATATTATAATACTACAATAAAACTATAATACTTACATCTAGGAAACTGACGTCGATGTGGAGATCAATGTCCACATCGTCGATGGTACCGTATTCCCTACGACAGGTTAGGAAGATGAACAGATTTCACTTCTCTATGGTCACATAAAGACACCTTCAGTCAGAGTCAACATGCATACGGTGCCTTGCGAAAGTATTTCGGCCCCCTTGAACTTTGCGACCCTTTTGAACTTTGCGACCCTTTTGAACTTTGCGACCTTTTGCCACATTTCAGGCTTAAGTATTAACTTAAAGGGGCTGAATAATTTTGCACGCCCAATTTTTACGTTTTTGATTTGTTAAAAAAGTTTGAAATATCCAATAAATGTCGTTCCACTTCATGATTGTGTCCCACTTGTTGTTGATTCTTCACAAAAAAATACAGTTTTATATCTTTATGTTTGAAGCCTGAAATGTGGCAAAAGGTCGCAATGTTCAAGGGGGCCGAATACTTTCGCAAGGCACTGTATTGTTGAAAACATGGGGGATTTCCGCATGGTCTCTTGGCTACTTTGATATCTCAACATAGAAATGCCACAAAGAGGCTGATCGAGAGCTTTTTCATCTTGAAAACATGTTTGAAGTCGTATATCAGCATTACAATGAAAATGCATTATTCAGCACAGCTACCCTTTCATATCTTATTCTCAGCATAGAATGGTGTACTACGCACGAGCGTGCGCACACACACACACACACACACACACACACACACACACACACACACACACACACACACACACACACACACACACACACACACACACACACACACACACACACACACACACACACACACACACACCCCTGGAAGACCAGCTCTCTACTCTGTGATGAGTCATCCAGTAGGCCCTGCCATACACCACCAACCACACTGACTCCCACCCTCTCCCCATTCCAAGGGAATGCTGGCCCATGTTGACTCCAATGCATTCCGCAGTTGTGTCAAGTTAGCCAGAAGTCCCTGACCAAAGGCCCTTCTCCCCCGCTCACTCAGTTTGGCTGGGAAGCTCTTGGTGGTTCAGTCTTGGTGGTTCAAAACATCTTCCATTTAAGAATGGGAACCTTCAATGCTGCAGACATTTTTTGGTACCCTTCTCCAGCTCTGTGCCTCGACACAATCCTGTCTCGGAGCTCTACAGACAATTCCTTCGATCTCATGGGTTGGTTTTTGCTCTGACATGCACTGTCAACTGTGGGACCTTATATAGACAGCTGTGTGCCTTTCCAAATCAAGTAGAATTAATTGATTTTACCACACGTGGACTCCAATCAAGTTGTAGAAACATCTCAAGGATGATCAATGGAAACAGGATGCACCTGAGCTCAATTTCGAGTCTCATGGGAAAAGGTATTTGTTTTAAATTTTGTATAAATTTGCACACAAAAAAATTGAACGTATATTCGCTTTGTCATTATGGGGTAGTGCGTAGATCGAATTAGGATTTTTCATTTATTTAATCAATTTTAGATTAAGGCTGTAACGTCACAAAATGTGGAAAAATTCAAGGTCAGACTACTTCCCGAATTCCCTGTATATTTCTATTACCTGAGAGATACTGCGTGGTGTCCCTGTATATTACTATTCCCTGAGAGATACTGCGTGGTGTCCCTGTATATTACTATTACCTGAGAGATACTGTGTGGTGTCCCTGTATATTGCTATTACCTGAGAGATACTGCGTGGTGTCCCTGTATATTACTATTCCCTGAGAGATACTGCGTGGTGTCCCTGTATATTACTATTCCCTGAGAGATACTGCGTGGTGTCCCTGTATATTACTATTACCTGAGAGATACTGCGTGGTGTCCCTGTATATTACTATTACCTGAGAGATACTGCGTGGTGTCCCTGTATATTACTATTACCTGAGAGATACTGCGTGGTGTCCCTGTATATTACTATTACCTGAGAGATACTGCGTGGTGTCCCTGTATATTACTATTCCCTGAGAGATACTGCGTGGTGTCCCTGTATATTACTATTCCCTGAGAGATACTGCGTGGTGTCCCTGTATATTACTATTCCCTGAGAGATACTGCGTGGTGTCCCTGTATATTACTATTCCCTGAGAGATACTGCGTGGTGTCCCAGTATATTACTATTACCTGAGAGATACTGCGTGGTGTCCCAGTATATTTCTATTACCTGAGAGATACTGCGTGGTGTCCCAGTATATTTCTATTACCTGAGAGATACTGCGTGGTGTCCCTGTATATTACTATTACCTGAGAGATACTGCGTGGTGTCCCTGTATATTACTATTACCTGAGAGATACTGCGTGGTGTCCCTGTATATTACTATTACCTGAGAGATACTGCGTGGTGTCCCTGTATATTACTATTACCTGAGAGATACTGCGTGGTGTCCCTGTATTTCTATTACCTGAGAGATACTGTGTGGTGTCCCTGCTATTACCTGAGAGATACTGCGTGGTGTCCCTGTATATTACTATTACCTGAGAGATACTGCGTGGTGTCCCTGTATATTACTATTACCTGAGAGATACTGCGTGGTGTCCCTGTATATTACTATTACCTGAGAGATACTGCGTGGTGTCCGTACATCTCCTGGACCGCAGCCAGGTCCACCTCCAACTGGGGGTGCTTGTGGAGCTCGCCATCAGAGTTGACCTATCAGAGTGAGACGTCAATAAATCAATGAAACGTGTTTTAAAGCCCCACCCCCCCCCACCCCATCAGCAGTATAGTCAAACCTCTTCACATTCTTTAGACCCCAAAGAGCAAAGAGAATCACAGTGAACAGCAAACATCTCCCGAGAAGGACGATACCTAGAAAGGACCCGGACTCCGAGGGGAGACCTGAAAGTGCGGTCCTTTGCCCTCCCCTCCACTAAAATGTAATGATTGGGCAGATTTCTAAAGAGACCCAAAACACGACCAATCAGCTGCTAAGGACATTTTGTGCTTTTGTCTGGCAAGATCAACCTACAGCAGAACAATAATGAGTAGGTGGGATGTGTTTGACATCCTACAGTATTGTCAAACTGTGCAAAACTGATTGAATCGATGTTGTTTCCACATTATTTCAACAACTAAACTCAATGTGATGATGTTGAATCAACGTGGAAAAAACTGATTGTATTTGTAAAAAGTCAAATCAATGAAACGGAAATGGTATATATATTTTTTTAACTCAACTTTTAATATAAATCCAATGACATTGTGTTTTTTCTTTGTGAATTTCACGTTGAATTCAACCAAAATTGTTTCAAAACTAGACGTTGAAATCTGTGCCAAGTGGGTATGCTTTAATCTTTCTTTGTCCCATGTAGCACCCTATTCCCTATGTAGTGCACTACATTTGACTAGAATAGTAAAAACGAGGGTACTACATAGGGATAAGATAAGGATGCCATTTGGGAGACAAACTGTATAAACAACCAGCTAACTCAATATGTCATCTCCTGTTCTATTTCATTGGCCGGTTCAATTTCTGGGAGGAGCTAAATGAAATCCAATATATTCACTGGAATATCAACACACAAATTCTCCCTAGAGCTGTCCAGACACATTAAACATGAAGTCTCCTAGAGCTGTCCAGACACATGAAGTCTCCTAGAGCTGTCCAGACACATGAAGTCTCCTAGAGCTGTCCAGACACATGAAGTCCCCTAGAGCTGTCCAGACACATGAAGTCCCCTAGAGCTGTCCAGACACATGAAGTCCCCTAGAGCTGTCCAGACACATGAAGTCCCCTAGAGCTGTCCAGACACATGAAGTCCCCTAGAGCTGTCCAGACACATGAAGTCCCCTAGAGCTGTCCAGACACATGAAGTCTCCTAGAGCTGTCCAGACACATGAAGTCCCCTAGAGCTGTCCAGACACATGAAGTCCCCTAGAGCTGTCCAGACACATGAAGTCCCCTAGAGCTGTCCAGACACATGAAGTCTCCTAGAGCTGTCCAGACACATGAAGTCCCCTAGAGCTGTCCAGACACATGAAGTCCCCTAGAGCTGTCCAGACACATGAAGTCCCCTAGAGCTGTCCAGACACATGAAGTCCCCTAGAGCTGTCCAGACACATTAAACATGAAGTCTCCTAGAGCTGTCCAGACACATGAAGTCTCCTAGAGCTGTCCAGACACATGAAGTCCCCTAGAGCTGTCCAGACACATGAAGTCCCCTAGAGCTGTCCAGACACATGAAGTCTCCTAGAGCTGTCCAGACACATGAAGTCCCCTAGAGCTGTCCAGACACATGAAGTCCCCTAGAGCTGTCCAGACACATGAAGTCCCCTAGAGCTGTCCAGACACATGAAGTCTCCTAGAGCTGTCCAGACACATGAAGTCCCCTAGAGCTGTCCAGACACATTAAACATGAAGTCCCCTAGAGCTGTCCAGACACATTAAACATGAAGTCTCCTAGAGCTGTCCAGACACATGAAGTCTCCTAGAGCTGTCCAGACACATTAAGTCTCCTAGAGCTGTCCAGACACATGAAGTCCCCTAGAGCTGTCCAGACACATTAAACATGAAGTCTCCTAGAGCTGTCCAGACACATGAAGTCCCCTAGAGCTGTCCAGACACATTAAACATGAAGTCTCCTAGAGCTGTCCAGACACACTAAACATGAAGTCCCCTAGAGCTGTCCAGACACATTAAACATGAAGTCCCCTAGAGCTGTCCAGACACATTAAACATGAAGAGAGCTGTCCAGACACATGAAGTCCCCTAGAGCTGTCCAGACACATTAAACATGAAGTCCCCTAGAGCTGTCCAGACACATTAAACATGAAGTCCCTAGAGCTGTCCAGACACATGAAGTCTCCTAGAGCTGTCCAAACATGAAGTCTCCTAGAGCTGCTGAAGTCCTAGAGCTGTCCAGACATTAAACATGAAGTCCCCTAGAGCTGTCCAGACACATTAAACATGAAAGTCTCCTAGAGCTGTCCAGACACATTAAACATGAAGTCTCCTAGAGCTGTCCAGACACATGAAGCCTAGAGCTGTCCAGACACATGAAGTGAGCTGTCCAGATCATGAAGTTCTAGAGCTGTCCAGACACATTAAACATGAAGTCTCCTAGAGCTGTCCAGACACATGAAGTCCCCTAGAGCTGTCCAGTAGAGCTGTCCAGACACATTAAACATGAAGTCTCCTAGAGCTGTCCAGACACATTAAACATGAAGTCCCCTAGAGCTGTCCAGACACATGAAGTCCCCTAGAGCTGTCCAGACACATGAAGTCCCCTAGAGCTGTCCAGACACATGAAGTCCCCTAGAGCTGTCCAGACACATTAAACATGAAGTCCCCTAGAGCTGTCCAGACACATCAAGTCTCCTAGAGCTGTCCAGACACATTAAACATGAAGTCCCCTAGAGCTGTCCAGACACATTAAACATGAAGTCTCCTAGAGCTGTCCAGACACATTAAACATGAAGTCCCCTAGAGCTGTCCAGACACATGAAGTCTCCTAGAGCTGTCCAGACACATGAAGTCCCCTAGAGCTGTCCAGACACATGAAGTCCCCTAGAGCTGTCCAGACACATGAAGTCCCCTAGAGCTGTCCAGACACATGAAGTCCCCTAGAGCTGTCCAGACACATTAAACATGAAGTCTCCTAGAGCTGTCCAGACACATTAAGTCCCCTAGAGATGTCCAAACACATTTAAAACAATAGTGGAATTAAATGTGTCATAATTATTTGCTTTAAAACTAGGGGTGGGTCAAGTACTCGGACAAAACGAGTATCGTAACGGATATTGAGAATTTTCCCGGAATACAATTATGACAAGTATTTTTAGTAATTATGAGTGCCAGCACACATCTCTCTTTCACTCAAACAGTATGAAGCACTGTGTTCTCTCAACAACTATTGGCTAGTTCTTCTGTCTGTAAAGTAACAGGGCGGGGGTGTCAGTTGAGCCTGCTGTCACTATTGGATTAGAACAAGCCACTCCTCCTCTGCTCTCATTTCCCCGGACAGACAACAGACTGTTTCGGTCACTGTCTCAGGACACAAGTCTCTCCTTCTCCAAACATCTTGCATGAATCAGAATCCATAGCTAGGTCATTTATGTTCAAATCTAGTTACTTCCTGTCAACTGAGGCCATTTGGTTGTTGTGGTCTGTCTACTTGGTGTTGTTCAGTAGGACTACTTCCTGTATAATTATTCCATTCCTGACCACGTCTGTCATTATGTAGTGATCCAAGTCATTATGTAGTGATCCAAGTCATTGTGTAGTGATCCAAGTCATTATGTAGTGATCCAAGTCATTATATAGTGATCCAAGTCATTATGTAGTGATCCAAGTCATTATGTAGTGATCCGTCATTATGTAGTGATCCAAGTCATTATGTAGTGATCCGTCATTATGTAGTGATCCAAGTCATTATGTAGTGATCCAAGTCATTATGTAGTGATCCAAGTCATTGTGTAGTGATCCAAGTCATTGTGTAGTGATCCAAGTCATTGTGTAGTGATCCAAGTCATTGTGTAGTGATCCAAGTCATTATGTAGTGATCCAAGTCATTATATAGTGATCCAAGTCATTATGTAGTGATCCAAGTCATTATGTAGTGATCCAAGTCATTATGTAGTGATCCAAGTCATTATGTAGTGATCCAAGTCATTATGTAATGATCCAAGCCATTTTGTAGTGATCCAAGTCATTGTGTAGTGATCCAAGCCCATGCTTGCTATTATTATTTCTACTGGCCCAGGCATGTTGACCGAGCGACATTTCATTACAAAATTAAAATGTTTATTTTGATTGTACAAATGTTGTGTCGTAAGTGTCAGCAGGGTATCACATTTACATTAGTATTGAGAACATTTACTCAGTACTTTATTGAAGCACCTTTGGCAGTGATTACAGCCTCTGGTCTTCTTGGGTATGACGCTACAAGCTTGGCACACCTGTATTTGGGGAGTTTCTCCCATTCTTCTCTGCAGATCCTCTCAAGCTCTGTCAGGTTGGATGTGGAGCGTCGCTGTACAGCTATTTTCAGGGCTCTCCAGAGATGTTCAATCGGGTTCAAGTCCGGGCTCTGGCAGGGCCACTCAACGTATTCAGAGACTTGTCCCGTAGACACTCCTGCGTTGTCTTGGTTGTGTGCTTAGGGTCGTTGTCCTCTTGGAAGGTGAACCTTCGCACTCCAGTCTGAGGTCCTGAGCGCTCTGGAGCAGCTTTTCATCAAGGATCTCTGTGCGTTGCTCCTTTCATCTTTGCCTCGATCCTGACTGGTCTCTCAGTCCCTTCGGCTGAAAAACATCCCCACAGCATGATGACGCCGCCACCATGCTTAGTCGTAGGGATGGTGCCAGGTTTCCTCCAGACGTGACGCTTGGCATTCAGGCCAAAGAGTTCAATCTTGGTTTAATCAAACCAGAGAACCTTTTCTCTCATCGTCTGAGGCTTTAGGTGCCTTTTGGCAAACTCCAAGCAGACTGTCATGTGCCTTTTACTGAGGAGTGGCTTCCTACTGGCCACTTTACCATAAAAGCCTGATTGGTGGAGTGCTGCAGAGATGGTTTGTCTTTCTGGAAAGGTTCTCCCATCTCCACAGAGGAAATCTGGAGCTCTGTCAGAGTGACCATCTGGTTCTTGGTCACCTCCCTGACCAAGGCCCTTCTCCTCCGATTGCTCAGTTTGACCGGACGGCCAGCTCTAGGAAGAGTCTTCCCCAGATCTGTGCCTCGACACAATTCTGTCTCGGAGCTCTACAGACTATTCCTTCGACCTCATGTCTTGTTTTTTTTTGCTCTGACATGCACTGTGCTTTTCCAAATCATGTCCGATCAATTTAATTTACCAAAGGTGGACTCTAATCAAGTTGTAAAAACATACGATTACTGGTATGATGAGATCAGCACACCCTTATTTAAACCATTGATTATGTTATTGATAAAGAAAACAATAACTACAGTAAACCTACTGACATCAAGTAAACATTATCTAGGCCTACAACCATTAATGGATTTTAAGCTAGCCTGAGGCTAGTACTTTTCAGACCAGGCTAGTAGAAAACATGACATTTTGACACTGGCAAGTGACATTTTCTGTCTTTTCAAATATCCTATGGCATATTTTGTACATGGACTAGTAAAAGAAATGGTGGTCGACTGGCTGGAGACCAACATCCTTAAAATGACATCCCTGCCTTCTGTAATCAATAATCATAACCAAAGATCCAAAGAACATCAATCATCACAGAAACAAGGTTCTACTCACTCTGTAACTGTTTATGACAGCTTCAACTTTATGCAAATTAAAAACCCACGAGTTACCCTCCAATCTAGGAGGTTAATAAGGAGTGTTTTA
>NC_060177.1:93885144-93965144 GCF_021184085.1 Oncorhynchus gorbuscha
TACTATTACACCACTACACTATTACACCACTACACTATTACACCACTACACTATTACACCACTACACTATTACACCACTATACTATTACACCACTATACTATTACACCACTATACTATTACACCACTACACTATTACACTACTATAACACCACTACACTATTACACCACTATAATATTACACCACTACACTATTACACCACTACACTATTACACCACTACACTATTACACCACTACACTATTACACCACTACACTATTACACCACTATACTATTACACCACTATACTATTACACCACTATACTATTACACCACTATTATACTATTACACCACTATACTATTACACCACTATTACACCACTATTACCACCACTATTACACCACTATTACACCACTATTACTATTTACACCACTATACTATTACACCACTATACTATTACACCACTATACTATTACACTACTATACTATTACACCACTATACTATTACACCACTATACTATTACACCACTATACTATTACACCACTACACTATTACACTATACTATTACACTATACTATTACCATCACTATACTATTACACCACTATTACACCACTATACTATTAAACTACTATACTATTACACCACTACACTATTACACCACTATACTATTACACCACTATACTATTACACCACTATACTATTAAACTACTATACTATTACACCACTATACTATTACACCACTATACTATTACACCACTACACTATTACACCACTACACTATTACACCACTATACTATTACCATCACTATACTATTACACCACTATTACACCACTATACTATTAAACTACTATACTATTACACCACTACACTATTAAACTACTATACTATTACACCACTACACTATTACACCACTATACTATTACACCACTATACTATTACACCACTATACTATTACACCACTACACTATTACACCACTATTACACCACTACACTATTACACCATTACACCACACCACCATTACACCACTATTACACCACTATACTATTACACCACTATACTATTACACCACTATTACACCACTACACTATTACACCACTACACTATTACACCACTACACTATTACACCACTACACTATTACACCACTACACTATTACACCACTACACTATTACACCACTATACTATTACACCACTATACTATTACACCACTATTACACCACTATTACACCACTATTACACCACTATTACACCACTAAACTATTACACTATTACACCACTATACTATTACACTACTATACTATTACACCACTACACTATTACACCACTATTACACCACTATACTATTACACTACTATACTATTACACCACTACACTATTACACCACTACACTATTACACCACTACACTATTACACCACTACACTATTACACCACAACACCACTACACTATTACACCACAACACTATTACACTATTACACCACTACACTATTACACCACTACACTATTACACCACTACACTATTACACTATACTATTACACCACTATACTATTACACCACTATTACGCCATTATAATATTACGCCACTATTACTATTACACCACTACACTATTACACCACTATACTATTACACCACTATAATATTACACCACTATAATATTACACCACTACACTATTACACCACTATAATATTACACCACTATACTATTACACCACTATACTATTACACCACTATACTATTACACCACTATACTATTACACCACTATACTATTACACCACTATACTATTACACCACTATAATATTACACCACTATAATATTACACCACTATTACACCACTACACTATTACACCACTATGCTATTACACCACTATGCTATTACACCACTATGCTATTACACCACTATAATATTACACCACTATTACACCACTATGCTATTACACCACTATACTATTACACCACTATTACACCACTATAATATTACACCACTATAATATTACACCACTACACTATTACACCACTATAATATTACACCACTATTACACCATTATAATATTACACCACTATTACACCACTATAATATTACACCACTATACCATTACACCACTACACCAATATTACACCACTATAACACCACTACACTATTACACCACTATACTATTACACCATTATACAATTACACCACTATACTATTACACCACTATTACACCACTATAATATTACACCACTATAATATTACACCAATATTACACCACTATAATATTACACCAATATTACACCACTATAATATTACACCAATATTACACCACTATACTATTACACCACTATACTATTACACTACTATACTATTACACCACTATAATATTACACCACTATAATATTACACCAATATTACACCACTATAATATTACACCAATATTACACCACTAAACTATTACACCACTATACTATTACACCACTATAATATTACACCACTATAATATTACACCACTATAATATTACACCACTATACTATTACACCACTATACTATTACCACCACTATAATATTACCACCACTATACCATTACACCACTACACCAATATTACACCACTATTCTATTACACCACTATAACACCACTACACTATTACACCACTATACTATTACACCACTATTACACCACTATTACACCACTATTACACCATTATTATAATAATAATAATAAATGCCATTTAGCAGACGCTTTTATCCAAAGCGACTTACAGTCATGTGTGCATACATTCTACGTATGGGTGGTCCCGGGAATCGAACCCACTACCCTGGCGTTACAAGCGCCATGCTCTACCAACTGAGCTACAGAAGGACCACATTATTACACCATTATTACACCACTACACTATTACACCACTACACTATTACACCACTATAATATTACACCACTATTATATTACACCACTATAATATTACACAACTATTACACCACTATAATATTACACCACTATAATATCCACCACTATAATATTACACACACTATTACACATTACACCACTACACCAATATTACACCACTATTCCATTACACCACTATAATATTACACCACTATAATATTACACCACTATAATATTACACCACTATAATATTACACCACTATAATATTACACCATTATACTATTACACCACTATTACACCACTATAATATTACACCAATATTACACCACTATAATATTACACCACTATTACACCCCTACACTATTACACCCCTACACTATTACACCCCTACACTATTACACCACTACACTATTACACCACTACACTATTACACCACTACACTATTACACCTCTACAATATTACACCACTATGACACCACTATAATATTACACCACTACAACACCACTACACTATTACACCACTACAACACCACTACACTATTACACCACTACAACACCACTACACTATTACACCACTATAATATTACACCACTATAATATTACACCACTATAACACCACTACACTATTACACCACTACACTATTACACCACTACACCGCTACACTATTACACCACTACACACACACTACACTATTACACCACTACACTATTACACCACTATAATATTACACCACTATAATATTACACCACTACACTATTACACCACTACACTATTACACCACTATAATATTACACCACTATAATATTACATCACTACAATATTACATCACTACAATACCACTACACTATTACACCACTAACACCACTATAATATTACATCACTACAATATTACACCACTATAATACCACTACACTATTACACCACTACACTATTACACCACTATACCATTAAACCACTACACTATTACACCACTACACTACCACTACACTACCACTACACTATTACACCACTACACTATTACACCACTATAATATTACACCACTATAATATTACACCACTATAATATTACACCACTATAATATTACACCACTACACTATTACACCACTACACTATTACACCACTACACTATTACACCACTACACTATTACACCACTACACTATTACACCACTATATTACACCATTATTCCACCCCTATTACAATTCCACCCCTACAACCGTTACACACTAATAGTCATGACATACTACCATACAGTTAACATTTACACACTAAACAGTTCTTACCCATTATTACATACTATTAAAATGATTAAATAATACTATACAGTTATACATATGACATACTATTATAGTTATTACATAATACTATATAGTTACACATTACATACTATTATACCTGTTATTACATACTAGTTCACACTGAAAAAGTTCTCTATGAACTTTATATCAAATAGCTGACGTTATAATGCTTAATGACTTGCTAGCAGCATGTATGAGCTTGTATAATGTCTTATTAATTAGTGATGTACATCTCACCTGATTCTTGTCTATCTGATGTTTGGACTTGATGGACAGGCAGCAGTTGGCGTCATTATTGACCCTAATCTCTGTGTACAAAACACACACACACACACACAAAACAATACACAGTTAGCCAGGACGTCTGTTCATCTAAGTATCTGCTATACCAACAAACAGTCTGATAAACAGAGATACGACAGCAGAGTGACTACGGACAGTCTGATAAACAGAGATACGACAGCAGAGTGACTACAGACAGTCTGATAAACAGAGATACGACAGCAGAGTGACTACAGACAGTCTGATAAACAGAGATACGACAGCAGAGTGACTACGGACAGTCTGATAAACAGAGATACGACAGCAGAGTGACTACAGACAGTCTGATAAACAGAGATACGACAGCAGAGTGACTACGGACAGTCTGATAAACAGAGATACGACAGCAGAGTGACTACAGACAGTCTGATAAACAGAGATACGACAGCAGAGTGACTACAGACAGTCTGATAAACAGAGATACGACAGCAGAGTGACTACGGACAGTCTGATAAACAGAGATACGACAGCAGAGTGACTACAGACAGTCTGATAAACAGAGATATGACAGCAGAGTGACTACAGACAGTCTGATAAACAGAGATACGACAGCAGAGTGACTACGGACAGTCTGATAAACAGAGATACGACAGCAGAGTGACTACAGCAGAGTGACTACGGACAGTCTGATAAACAGAGATACGACAGCAGAGTGACTACAGCAGAGTGACTACGGACAGTCTGATAAACAGAGATACGTCAGCAGAGTGACTACAGCAGAGTGACTACAGACAGTCTGATAAACAGAGATACGACAGCAGAGTGACTACGGACAGTCTGATAAACAGAGATACGACAGCAGAGTGACTACGGACAGTCTGATAAACAGAGATACGACAGCAGAGTGACTACAGCAGAGTGACTACGGACAGTCTGATAAACAGAGATACGACAGCAGAGTGACTACAGCAGAGTGACTACGGACAGTCTGATAAACAGAGATACGTCAGCAGAGTGACTACAGACAGTCTGATAAACAGAGATACGACAGCAGAGTGACTACGGACAGTCTGATAAACAGAGATACGACAGCAGAGTGACTACAGCAGAGTGACTACAGACAGTCTGATAAACAGAGATACGACAGCAGAGTGACTACGGACAGTCTGATAAACAGAGATACGACAGCATAGTGACTACGGACAGTCTGATAAACAGATACGACGACAGAGAGACTACAGACAGTCTGAAAAGCAAACAAACCTGTTGCTATCCTGTGGAAGATGACGGGGATCTGGTCTCTGGTGACTAGAACTTCATCCTCGTTCTCAGAGTTTGACACGTATGTATTGTCTGGGTTGAGAAAAGAGGAAAGAAGACAGTTAATTCGGAGGCTCACTAAAATAAGTGCTCATAACTCATATACAGTTCAAGTCAGAAGTTGAGTCAAATACATTTGAACTCAGTTTTTCACAATTCCTGACATTTAATCCTAGTAAATTTGTCTTGGGTGAGTTAGGATCACCACTTCATTTTATGAATGTGAAATGTCAGAATAATAGTAGAGAAAATTATTTATTTCAGCTTTTATTTCTTTCATCACATTCCTAGTGGGTCAGAAGTTTACATACTCAATTAGCATTTGGTAGCATTGCCTTTAAATTGTTTAACTTGGGTCAAACGTTTCGGGTAGCATTCCACTAGCTTCCCACAATAAGTTGCGTGAATTTTGGCCCATTCCTCATGACAGAGCTGGTGTAACTGAGTCAGGTTTGTAGGCCTCCTTGCTTGCACACGCTTTTTCAGTTCTGCCCACAAATTATCTAAAGGATTGAGTTAAGGGCTTTGTGATGGCCACTCCAGTACCTTGACTTTGTTGACCTTAAGCCATTTTGCCACAACTTTGGAAGGATGCTTGGGGTCATTGTCCATTTGGATGAGCCATTTGCGACCAAGCTTTAACTTCCTGACGGATGGTCGTCTTTTGCTTGCAAGCCTCCCCCTTTTTCCAACAAATATAACGATGGCCATTATGGTGAAACAGTTCTATTTTAGTTTAATCACAGGGGCCATTGTCCCCATAATATGTGCAGGTGCAAACCGTAGTCTGGCTTTTTTTTAATGGCGGTTTAGGAACAGTGGCTTCATCCTTGCTGAGCGGCCTTTCAGGTTATGTCGATATAGGACTCGTTTTACTGTGGATGTAGATACTTTTGTACCTGTTTCCTCCAGCATCTTCAAAAGGTCCTTTGCTGTTGTTCTGGAATTGATTTGCACTTTTCCGCACCAAAGTACTACGTTCATCTCTAGGAGACAGAACGCGTCTCCTTCCTTAGCAGTATGACTGCTGCGTGGCCCCATGGTGTTTATACTTGTGTACTATTGTTTGTACAGATGAATGTGGTACCTTCAGGTGTTTGGAAAATGCTCCCAAGGATGAACCAGACTTGTGGAGGTCTTCAATTGTTTTTCTGAGGTCTAGGCTGATTTCTTTTGATTTTCTCATGATGTCAAGCAAAGAGGCACTAAGTTTGAAGGTAGACCTTGAAATACATCTACAGGTACACCGACAATTGACTCAAATTATGTCAATTAGCCTATCAGAAGCTTCTAAAGCCATGACATCATTTTCTGGAATTTTCCAAGCTGTTTAAAGGCACAGTCAACTTAGTGTATGTAAACTTCTGACCCACTGGAATTGTGATAGAGTGAATTAATCTGTCTGTAAACAACTGTTGGAAAAATGACTTGTGTCATGCACAAAGTAGATGTCCTAACAGACTTTCCAAAACTATAGTTTGTTAACAAGAAATTTGTGGAGTGGTTGAAAAATGAGCTTTATTGACTCCAACCTAAGTGTATGTAGTAAACTTCCGACTTCAACTGTATCACGTTGAAGTACTCATAACCCATATATCAGTCAACTAGATAAGTACTCATAACCCATATATCAGTCAACTAGATAAGTACTCATAACCCATATCAGTCAACTAGATAAGTACTCATAACTAATATATCACAGTCAACTAGATAAGTACTCATAACCCTTATATCACAGTCAACTAGATAAGTACTCATAACCCATATATCAGTCAACTAGATAAGTACTCATAACCCATATCAGTCAACTAGATAAGTACTCATAACTAATATATCACAGTCAACTAGATAAGTACTCATAACCCTTATATCACAGTCAACTAGATAAGTACTCATAACCCATATCAGTCAACTAGATAAGTACTCATAACTAATATATCACAGTCAACTAGATAAGTACTCATAACCCATATATCACAGTCAACTAGATAAGTACTCATAACCCATATATCACAGTCAACTAGATAAGTACTCATAACCCATATCAGTCAACTAGATAAGTACTCATAACCCATATATCACAGTCAACTAGATAAGTACTCATAACCCATATCAGTCAACTAGATAAGTACTCATAACCCTTATATCACAGTCAACTAGATAAGTACTCATAACCCATATCAGTCAACTAGATAAGTACTCATAACTAATATATCACAGTCAACTAGATAAGTACTCATAACCCATATCAGTCAACTAGATAAGTACTCATAACCCATATCAGTCAACTAGATAAGTACTCATAACCCATATATCACAGTCAACTAGATAAGTACTCGTAACCCATATCAGTCAACTAGATAAGTACTCATAACTAATATATCACAGTCAACTAGATAAGTACTCATAACCCATATATCACAGTCAACTAGATAAGTACTCATAACCCATATATCACAGTCAACTAGATAAGTACTCATAACCCATATATCACAGTCAACTAGATAAGTACTCATAACCCATATATCACAGTCAACTAGATAAGTACTCATAACCCATATATCACAGTCAACTAGATAAGTACTCATAACCCATATATCACAGTCAACTAGATAAGTACTCGTAACCCATATATCACAGTCAACTAGATAAGTACTCGTAACCCATATCAGTCAACTAGATAAGTACTCATAACTAATATATCACAGTCAACTAGATAAGTACTCATAACCCATATATCACAGTCAACTAGATAAGTACTCATAACCCTTATATCACAGTCAACTAGATAAGTACTCATAACCCATATATCACAGTCAACTAGATAAGTACTCATAACCCATATATCAGTCAACTAGATAAGTACTCATAACCCATATATCACAGTCAACTAGATAAGTACTCATAACCCATATATCACAGTCAACTAGATAAGTACTCATAACCCATATATCACAGTCAACTAGATAAGTACTCATAACCCTTATATCACAGTCAACTAGATAAGTACTCATAACCCATATATCACAGTCAACTAGATAAGTACTCATAACCCTAGATATATCATATATCAGTCAACTAGATAAGTACTCATAACCCATATATCACAGTCAACTAGATAAGTACTCATAACCCATATCAGTCAACTAGATAAGTACTCATAACTAATATATCACAGTCAACTAGATAAGTACTCATAACCCATATATCACAGTCAACTAGATAAGTACTCATAACCCATATATCACAGTCAACTAGATAAGTACTCATAACCCATATATCACAGTCAACTAGATAAGTACTCATAACCCATATATCACAGTCAACTAGATAAGTACTCATAACCCATATATCACAGTCAACTAGATAAGTACTCATAACCCATATATCACAGTCAACTAGATAAGTACTCATAACCCATATATCACAGTCAACTAGATAAGTACTCATAACCCATATATCACAGTCAACTAGATAAGTAGTAACCCATATCAGTCAACTAGATAAGTACTCATAACTAATATATCACAGTCAACTAGATAAGTACTCATAACCCATATATCACAGTCAACTAGATAAGTACTCATAACCCATATATCACAGTCAACTAGATAAGTACTCATAACCCTTATATCACAGTCAACTAGATAAGTACTCATAACCCATATATCACAGTCAACTAGATAAGTACTCATAACCCATATATCAGTCAACTAGATAAGTACTCATAACCCATATATCACAGTCAACTAGATAAGTACTCATAACCCATATATCACAGTCAACTAGATAAGTACTCATAACCCATATATCACAGTCAACTAGATAAGTACTCATAACCCTTATATCACAGTCAACTAGATAAGTACTCATAACCCATATATCACAGTCAACTAGATAAGTACTCATAACCCATATATCACAGTCAACTAGATAAGTACTCATAACCCATATATCACAGTCAACTAGATAAGTACTCATAACCCATATATCACAGTCAACTAGATAAGTACTCATAACCCATATATCACAGTCAACTAGATAAGTACTCATAACCCATATATCACAGTCAACTAGATAAGTACTCATAACCCATATATCAGTCAACTAGATAAGTACTCATAACCCATATATCACAGTCAACTAGATAAGTACTCATAACCCATATATCAGTCAACTAGATAAGTACTCATAACCCATATATCAGTCAACTAGATAAGTACTCATAACCCATATATCAGTCAACTAGATAAGTACTCATAACCCATATCAGTCAACTAGATAAGTACTCATAACCCATATATCACAGTCAACTAGATAAGTACTCATAACCCATATATCAGTCAACTAGATAAGTACTCATAACCCATATATCAGTCAACTAGATAAGTACTCATAACCCTTATATCACAGTCAACTAGATAAGTACTCATAACCCATATCAGTCAACTAGATAAGTACTCATAACCCATATATCACAGTCAACTAGATAAGTACTCATAACCCATATATCAGTCAACTAGATAAGTACTCATAACCCATATATCAGTCAACTAGATAAGTACTCATAACCCATATATCACAGTCAACTAGATAAGTACTCATAACCCATATATCAGTCAACTAGATAAGTACTCATAACCCATATATCAGTCAACTAGATAAGTACTCATAACCCATATATCAGTCAACTAGATAAGTACTCATAACCCTTATATCACAGTCAACTAGATAAGTACTCATAACCCATATACAGTGGGGCAAAAAAGTATTTAGTCAGCCACCAATTGTGCAAGTTCTCCCACTTAAAAAGATGAGAGAGGCCTGTAATTGTCATCATAGGTACACTTCAACTATGACAGACAAAATGAGGAAAACATTTCCAGAAAATCACATTGTAGGATTTTTAATGAATTTATTTACAAATTATGGTGGAAAATATGTATATAATAAGTATCCTGTCTCGAAGCTCTACGGACAATTCCTTTGACCTCCAGGCTTGGTTTCTGCTCTGACATGCACTGTCAACTGTGGGACCTAATATAGACAGGTGTGTGCCATTCCAAATCATGTCCAATCAATTTAATTTACCACAGGTTGTTGTGGAAACATCTCAAGGGTGATCAATGGAAACAGGATGCACCTGAGCTCAGTTTCAAGTGTCATAGCAAAGTGTCTGAATACTTATTTAAATAAGGTATGCATTTTCATATAATATATATATATGCAAAACATTTCTAAAAACCTGTTTTTGTTTTGTCATCATGGGGTATTGTGTGTATAGTGCTAGATATTTTTATTTATTTAATCAATTTTAGAATAACGTAACAAAATGTGGAAAAAGTCACGGGGTCTGAATACTTCCCGAATGCCCTGTAAATTTAAAAAACAAGTCACTAGGTGTAGGCATGTCCATAAGTAAATATGTAAACTGGGATATGACTAAAGAGTTAATCAGGGTAAACTGGGATATGACTAAAGAGTTAATCAGGGTAAACTGGGATATGACTAAAGAGTTTATCATGGTGATTTTTCCACAAATAGACCGGTATTATCCTTCCATTGGTTGCAACAGCTTATCTATTTTTGCTATACTTTCTATTCAAATGTATTATAGTGAGATCATTTCTTTCAATCGTGATATGAATACCAAGTATGTCCACTCCACCGACAGACCATTTTATTGGTAAACTACACAGTAATGTAAAGTTTTATTTATTAATGAACTAACACATAATACAGTACACTTATCATAATTTGGTTGTAATCCAAAAATAACAATCCAGAATGTTACAACAATGCATAATTTATTCAACGTTATTTATATTATTTTGTCATAATGATGAAAATAATTCTCGTCACCAGCTGTCCATTCGGGGGATTAAAACGACATCCAACTGTCACTAGTTCCATTTTTATGTTTTGTATTTTCTATCCAATCAGGAATGCTGGACTAAAGAAGCACACTGCGTATTCTTTCAAACTAAAAGTTTTTATGCTCCTTTAAAAACATTGTCTAGGCTTGCACAAGTATTCACCCCCCTTGGCATTTTTCCTATTTTGATGCATTACAACCTGTAATTTAAAATGATTTTTATTTAGATTTCATGTAATGAACATACACAAAATAATCCAAATTGATCAAGTGAAATGGTTTTAAAAAAAAAGGTGCCAATTACTTTCAGAAGTCACATAATTAGTTAAATAAAGTCCACTTGTGTGCAATCTAAGTATCACATGATCTGTCACATGATCTCAGTATATATACACCTGTTCTGAAAGGCCTCAGAGTCTGCAACACCACTAAGCAAGCGGCACCATGAAGACCAAGGAGCTCTCCAAACAGGTCAGGGACAAAGTTGTGGAGAAGTACAGATCAGGGGTCGGTTCTAAAAAAATATATTTGAAGCTTTGAACATCCCACGGAGCACCATTAAATCCATCTTAAAAAATGACAAGAATATGGCATCACAACAAACCTGACAAGAGAGGGACGCCCACCAAAACTCACAGACCAGGCAAGGAAGGCATTAATCAGAGAGGCAATAAAGAGACCAAAGATAACCCTGAAGGAGCTGAAAAGTTCCACCGCGGAGATTGGATTCCCTGTCCATAGGACCACTTTAAACTGTACACTCCAGAGCTGGGCTTTACGGAAGAGTGGCCAGAAAAAAGACATAGCTTAAAGAAAGAAATAAGCAAACACGTTTGGTGTTCACCAAAAGGCATGTGGGAGACTCGCCAAACATGGAAGGAAGTACTCTGGTTAGATGAGACTAAAATTGAGCTTTTTGGCCATCAAGGAAAACGTTGTGTCTGGCACAAACCCAACACCTCTCATCACCCTCAGAATCATGCTGTGGGATGTTTTTCGTCGGCAGGGACTGGGAAACTGGTCAGATTTGAAGGAATGATGCATGTCGCTAAATACAGGGAAATACTTGAGGGAAACCGGTTTCAGTATTCCAGAGATTTGAGACTGGGACGGAGGTTCACCTTCCAGCAGGAAAATGACCCTAAGCATACTGCTAAAGCAACACTCTGTGGTTTAAGGGGAAACATTTAAATGTTTTGGAATGGCCTAGTCAAAGCCCAGACCTCAATCCAATTGAGAATCTGTGGTATGACTTAAATATTGCTGTTTACCAGCAGAACCCATCCAACTTGAAGGAGCTGGAGCAGTTTAGCCTTGAAGAATGGGCAAAAATCCCAGTGGCTAGATGTGCCAAGCTTATAGAGACATACCCAAAGATACTGTAATTGCTGCAAAAGGTGGCTCTACAAAGTATTGACTTTGGGGGGGTGAATAGTTATGCACGCTCAAATTCTGTTTTTTGCCTTATTTCTTGTTTGTTTCACAATAAAAAAAAACACGTTGCACCTTCAAAGTGGTCTAAATCAAATGATACAAACCCCCCCAAAAAATCTATTTTAATTCCAGGTTGTAAGGCAACAAAATAGGAAAATGCCAAAGGGGGTGAATACTTTTGCAAGCCACTGTATGTATAGAACACTATTACCTTAAATAACCGGTGCCCCCGCACATTGGCTCTGTGCCAGTACTGTGCCAGTACCCCCTGTATATAGCCCTGTTACTATTACCTTAACTAACCGGTGCCCCCGCACATTGGCTCTGTGCCAGTACTGTGCCAGTACCCCCTCTATATAGCCCTGTTACTGTTACCTTAACTAACCGGTGCCCCCGCACATTGGCTCTGTGCCAGTACTGTGCCAGTACCCCCTGTATATAGCCCTGTTACTATTACCTTAACTAACCGGTGCCCCCGCAGATTGGCTCTGTGCCAGTACTGTGCCAGTACCCCCTGTATATAGCCCTGTTACTATTACCTTAACTAACCGGTGCCCCCGCAGATTGGCTCTGTGCCAGTACTGTGCCAGTACTCCCTCTATATAGCCCTGTTACTGTTACCTTAACTAACCGGTGCCCCCGCACATTGGCTCTGTGCCAGTACTGTGCCAGTACTCCCTCTATATAGCCCTGTTACTGTTACCTTAACTAACCGGTGCCCCCGCACATTGGCTCTGTGCCAGTACTGTGCCAGTACCCCCTGTATATAGCCCTGTTACTATTACCTTAACTAACCGGTGCCCCCGCAGATTGGCTCTGTGCCAGTACTGTGCCAGTACCCCCTGTATATAGCCCTGTTACTATTACCTTAAATAACCGGTGCCCCCGCACATTGGCTCTGTGCCAGTACTGTGCCAGTACCCCCTCTATATAGCCCTGTTACTGTTACCTTAACTAACCGGTGCCCCCGCACATTGGCTCTGTGCCAGTACTGTGCCAGTACCCCCTCTATATAGCCCTGTTACTGTTACCTTAACTAACCGGTGCCCCCGCACATTGGCTCTGTGCCAGTACTGTGCCAGTACCCCCTCTATATAGCCCTGTTACTATTACCTTAACTAACCGGTGCCCCCGCACATTGGCTCTGTGCCAGTACTGTGCCAGTACCCCCTCTATATAGCCTTGTTACTGTTATTTTCTTGTTGCTCATTAATTATGTTATTTTTTATATTTTATGTTTACTTCAGTTTATTTACTAAATACTTTAACACTTATTTTTTCTTAACTGCATTATTGGTTAAGGGCTTGTAAAGTAAGCATTTCACTGTTGTATTCGGCCCATGTGACAAATAAAATGTGATTTGTTTATCTAGTACAGACTGGAATATGTTCCTGGGATTCATCCGACAGCTTTAAGGAGTTTACCACAGCAGTCACAGGCTTCATCAGTAAGAGCATAGACGTCGTCGTCCCCAAAGTAAGAAACTACAAACGACGGTTTACAGGTCAAATCCCCTAAAGGCGACTGCTTACAAGGACATGCTGTATTGTTGTATGTTTGTTTTACTCCATGTGAAACTCTGTGTTGCTGTGTGAAACTCTGTGTTGCTGTGTGAAACTCTGTGTTGCTGTGTGAAACTCTGTGTTGCTGTGTGAAACTCTGTGTTGCTGTGTGAAACTCTGTGTTGCTGTGTGAAACTCTGTGTTGCTGTGTGAAACTCTGTGTTGCTGTGTGAAACTCTGTGTTGCTGTGTGAAACTCTGTGTTGCTGTGTGAAACTCTGTGTTGCTGTGTGAAACTCTGTGTTGCTGTGTGAAACTCTGTGTTGCTGTGTGAAACTCTGTGTTGCTGTGTGAAACTCTGTGTTGCTGTACGTGTCGAACTGCTTTGCTTTATCTTGGCCAGGTCAGTTGTAAATGAGAACTTGTTCTCAACTAGCCTACCTGGTTAAATAAAGGGATAGGGTTATATGTATAAATACATGGTTAAATAAAGGTGAAATAAATAAAATAAATAAAAACATGGACGCATGCAAAAAAAAAAAGCCTGCTATGACCTTCAAGACATCAACCAAGCAAAAAGACAATATAGGAGGAGGGTAGAATCCGATTCCACCTGCTCCAATACTTGTCGTATGTGGCTTACAGACCATAACGGATTACAAAAGGGAAACCCAGCGAAGCAGAACTCCTTTTATGTTTTATGATTTGAGGAATATAACACTGTGCCTTGTCGCGTTAAAGACCGTGTTTTTCCAGAAGACTGATCTCACCGATGTGAACAAAACGTGTAAACAGGTTAACAATCACAAGGCCGCCGTGGAACGGTTCTCAAAGCACAGACCAGCTGGCAACTGTCTTTCACAGACCAGCTGGCAACTGTCTTTCACAGACCAGCTGGCAACTGTCTTTCACAGACCAGCTGGCAACTGTCTTTCACAGACCAGCTGGCAACTGTCTTTCACAGACCAGCTGGCAACTGTCTTTCACAGACCAGCTGGCAACTGTCTTTCACAGACCAGCTGGCAACTGTCTTCACAGTCATGGACATCATGGCACTGAAAACAATGGATACCAAGAGAGCCAAGGAAATGGTTAGGTATGTGAAGGGTCATCAAGTTATAGCTGCAATCTACCTCACCAGAGAAAGTGTGAAGAATAAGATCACCACATTAAATCTCCCCAGCAACACCCGTTGGGGTGGTGTTGTTATCATGTTTGACAGTCTCCTGGAGGGGAAGGAGTCTCTCCAAGACATGGCCATTTCTCAGTCTGCCGATATGGACAGCAACATCAAGAGGATCCTCCAGGATGATGTATTTTGGGAGAGAGTGGTAAGCAGCCTGAAACCTATAGTAGTAGCCAGTGGACGGATTGAGGGAGACAATGCCATCCTGTCTGATGTTCAGACTCTGCTTGCAGATGTAAGATAAGAAATCCAGACTGTCCTGCCCACTTCACTGTTGCTCCAAGCAGAGGAAACTGCAGTTCAGAAACACATTTTTAAAAAGTGTGAAGACTTCTGCCTGAAGCCCATACACAGCGTACATGCTGGACCCCGAGTATGCTGGCTAGAGCATCCTGTCTGGTGCAGTGATCAACAAGGCTTATGGTGTCCTGGATGAGGGCAAGGTTCTTGGCAGTCTGGCGAAGTACACTTCCAAGCAAGTCTTCTCCCTGGACCTCCTCAAGGTCCACCTCTTGAACATTAGACTCTGGGGCCTCATCTTCACTCGCTTTCCAACCTTGGCTCAAAAAGCCTCAAATTTGCCCGGATGGCCACCAATCTTTCAACCCTTGTATTGGTCAGCCTGTTGTGTGTGTGTGTTCCCAAACAAGGACCAGTTGCTCTCTGAGGTGGCTGATGTCGGTGGGATTTGGAGGATGAAGGGGAAAAAGACAGGGGAAAGAGCCTCAGATCCACATAGTTCAGGTGGCTGATGAGATATCTTGGCACGGCTGCCATATTGCATTTCCATCCCAAAGTCTGAGAGAAAGACGACCAAAACTTTATTTTCTATACTATCATTTTACAAATGTATGTTGACAATGTTTTTGGGAGATGTGATAGATCATTGGGGATCATTCAGTGAAATTGGTTAGAGTATAGAGGTGGCAGGGTAGCCCAGTCAAAACTGTTCGCTGCTCTGGCCCCCCAATGGTGGAACAAACTCCCTCACGACGCCAGGACAGCGGAGTCAATCACCACCTTCCGGAGACACCTGAAACCCCACCTCTTTAAGGAATACCTAGGATAGGATAAGTAATCCCTCTCACCCCCCCTCCCCTTTAAGATTTAGATGCACTATTGTAAAGTGACTGTTCCACTGGATGTCATAAGGTGAATGCACCAATTTGTAAGTCGCTCTGGATAAGAGCGTCTGCTAAATGACTTAAATGTAATGTTAAATGTCATTGGGGATCATTCAGTGAAATTGTACAGTGAAATCATCCCATGTGAAGAGTCAACTCATTTAACTAAAGTTCAATTCTGAACTAAATTGTTTTTAAAAATTTCTAATGGAAAGATTTACTCATTTGCAATTATGTTTACTTATGATGAGGTAAAAGGTTTATGTTTCTGTCTCCATATAATATGGTAAACATATCCAATGAAAAAAAACAATACATTTAAATAGTATTAAAATTAATTTGCATATATTCCCATTAATTCCCATATATTCCCGTTAATTCCCACAGAAAGTTTCCACCTCTGAATATTCCCCAAAATGTGCAACCCTAGTCCTCACCAATGTTTCCTCGTTTTTTTCACCACACTGATCAACATTCAGGTCTACTGAGCGCAAACTTGAACATTGTGAAAATTCTGTGCAACTTCCAGTGTGTGTTTCCTGTAAACATTGAGGCTTTACCCACTTTAAGTTACAGTTGTAGTTAACAGTGGCCAAGTAGGCTACTGTTGGCTATGTGATCATAATGTAGGCCTACCAGAGTGGCCATTCATCAAAAACAATGGAGAAAAATGCATCCCAACACATTTAAAACAATAGCTGTTTTATCATTCAATCTACAGTAGCAGCCAATATGTGGTGTTAAATGTACTGTAGGCCTACATTCCATGAGATTCTTGAAAAAAAGCATGCAGGGCTTGACATTAACCGGTTAATCCACTTCTCTTTTAAAACAAGGAAGTGACTGAAAATGTTGCAGTGTTTGATGCAAGAGACCACTTTACAAAATAAAATGCATTATTTCCATACCGTTATTACAGAGTAGCAGACAAATTATACTATTCTCTGCCTATTGGGTTAGTCAAAATACAAAACTTCCCCTTTAAGACAAAAAGAAAGCTCTCTATCTGACTCCCTTTTCAAAGAGGTCTAGACATCTACACGTTTTGTGCTCTTGTAGGAAGCCATCACTCCTCTTTTGCTGACTAAAATGTTTCTAGAATTGGGCTAATAACTCACTAACTAGAAAAGGATATGGACAAATGATCTATAATTACATGTAGCTTTCGCTTTCATCTCAAAACAAGAGCATTTACCCATCACCGCTCATGCTGTAAACAGAGTCCAGTTCAAAGTGAATGGAACAGAGGTATAGACTGTAAGCATATGTCTATTTGCATATAGGCCTACTGCAGCTCTGATTGGTTATGGTCGTTCTAGCTATAACAACATCTCTTGCATGGACAACATTGAGGAACCACTGGAACATTGGGACAAACACAACACAGTCGAGAACAGAGAACCCTTCCCCTCAGGAGGCTGAAAGTTCTACAGCTGCACCATCGACTGGCTGCATCAAATCAAATTGTATGTCACGTGCGCCGAATACAACAGTGAAATGCTTACTTACAAGCCCTTAACCAACAATGCAGTTCAAGGAATAGAGTTGATAAAATATTTACTTAATAAACTTAAGTAAAAAAAAAAGTTTTTTAAATACCACGAAAATTACATAACAATAGGTTATATACAGGGAGTACCAATACCGAGTCAATGTGAGGGAGTACAGGTTAGTTGAGGTCATTTTTAAAGCGACTATATGCATAGATAATAAAGAGTGAGTAGCAGCAGTGTAAAAACAGAGGTGGGCGGGGTCAATGTAAATAGTCTGGGTGGCCATTTGAATATTTGTTCAGCAGTCTTATGGCTTGTGCATAGAAGCTGTTAAGGAGCCTATTGGTTCTAGACTTGGCGCTCCGGCACCGTTGTCTGGGATGATTGTGTTGATGTGAGCCATGACCAGCCTTTCATGGTTACCAGCATGAGTGATATGGGGCGGTAATCATTTAGGCAAGTTACCTTCACTTTCTTGGGCACGGGGACTATGGTGGTCTTTTTGAAACAAGTAGGTATTACAGACTCGGTCAGAGAGAGGTTGAAAATGTCAGTGAAGACAATTGCCAGTTGGATTGCGCATGCATAGAGTACACGTCCTGGTAATCCGTCTGGCCCAGCGGCTTTGTGAATGTGACCTGTTTAAAGGTCTTGCTCACATCGGCTACGGAGAGAGTCATCACACAATCGTCCAAAACAGCTGGTGCTCTCATGCATGCTTCATTTAGCTCATCTGGTAGGCTCACGTTACTTGGAATCTCGCGGCTGGGTTTCCCTTTGTAGTCCAAAATATTTTTCAAGTTCTGTCACATCCGACGAGCTTCAGAACCGGTGCAGGAGGATTCAATCTTAGTATTGACACTTTGCCTGTTTGATGGTTCGTCTGAGGGCATAGTGGGATTTCTTATAAGCATCCGGATTGGTGTCACGCTCCTTGAAAGTGGCAGCTCTAGCCTTTAGCTCGGTGCGGATGTTACCTGTAATCCATGGCTTCTGGTTGGGTACGTTCGGTCACTGTGGGGATGACGTCGTCGATGCACTGAGGTGGTGTACTCCTCCATTGGATGAATCCTGGAACATATTCCAGTCTGTGCTAGCAAAACAGTCCTGTATCGTAGCATCTGCATCATCTGACCACTTCCGTATTGAGCGAGTCACTGGTACTTCCTGCTTTAGTTTTTGCTTTTAAGCAGGAATCAGGAGGATTTAATTATGGTCAGATTTGCCAAATGGATGGTGAGGGAGAGCTTTGTACACATCTCTGTGTGTGGAGTAAAGGTAGTCTAGAGTTTTTTCCCCCTCTGGTTAGACGTGACATGCTGGTAGAAATGAGGTAAAACGGATTTAAGTTTGCCTGCATTAAAGTCCTCGGCCACTAGGAGCGCTGCTTCTGGATGATCATTTCATTGTTTGCCTTTGGCCTTTATTGCAGTCTTAGTGCCAGCATCGGTTTGAGGTGGTAAATAATATAGATGGTAGATAGTGTGGTCAAATTCACTGCCCTTGACAACCAACCGCTACAGAGTGAGGTGCGGAAAAGCCCAGTACATCACTGGGCCGAACTCCCTGCCATCCAGGACCTCTATATTGGTGTCAGAGAAAGGCCCTGAAAAAAAGACTCCAGCCAGCCAAGACATAGACTGCCGGGTGGTAGCAGGATGAACAAATTGTACCAGTGCATCAGCTCTCCGTATAACAGACTCCAAGACAACTTCTACCCTTGAATGAGTAGGCGTGTTCAAACTTTTGACTGGTACTGTACAGATCTACACTACCGGTCATAAGTTTTAGAACACCTACTCATTCAAGGGTTTTTCTTTATTTTTACTATTTTCTACATTGTAGAATATCAAGACATGAAAACACATCCGGAATCATGTAGTAACCAACAAAGTGTTCAACAAATAGCCACGCTTAGCCTTCATGACATCTTTCCCTACTCTTGACATTCTCTCAACCAGCTTCCCGGAATGCATTTAATTTAATAGGTGTGCCATGTTAAAAGTACATTTGTGGAATTTCTTTCCTTCTGAATGCGTTTGAGCCAATCAGTTGTGTTGTGACAAGGTTGGGTTGTTACACAGAAGAAAACCAAGTCCATATCATGGTAAGAATAGGTCAAATAAGTAAAGAGAAACGACAGTCCAGCATTACTTTAAGACATGAGGTCAGTCATGTATAGCTCCACATTAATCTGGTACTTCCTGTATATAGCTCCACATTGATCTGGTACTTCCTGTATATAGCTCCACATAGGTCTGGTACTGGTACTTCCTGTATATAGCTCCACATGGGTCTGGTACTCCCTGTATATCTCTCCACATTGATCTGGTACTTCCTGTATATAGCTCCACATTGATCTGGTACTGGTACTTCCTGTATATAGCTCCACATTGATCTGGTACTCCCTGTATATAGCTCCACATTGATCTGGTACTGGTACTTCCTGTATATAGCTCCACATTGATCTGGTACTTCCTGTATATAGCTCCACATTGATCTGGTACTGGTACTTCCTGTATATAGCTCCACATTAATCTGGTACTTCCTGTATATAGCTCTACATTGATCTGGTACTTCCTGTATATAGCTCCACATTGATCTTGTACTCCCTGTATATAGCTCCACATTGATCTGGTACTTCCTGTATATAGCTCCACATGGGTCTGGTACTTCCTGTATATAGCTCCACATTGATCTGGTACTTCCTGTATATAGCTCCACACTGATCTGGTACTTCCTGTATATAGCTCCACATTGATCTGGTACTCCCTGTATATAGCTCCACATTGATCTGGTACACCCTGTATATAGCTCCACATTGATCTGGTACTTCCTGTATATAGCTCCACATTAATCTGGTACTTCCTGTATATAGCTCCACATTGATCTGGTACTCCCTGTATATAGCTCCACATTGATCTGGTACTTCCTGTATATAGCTCCACATTGATCTGGTACTTCCTGTATAGAGCTCCACATTGATCTAGTACTTCCTGTATATAGCTCCACATTGATCTAGTACTTCCTGTATATAGCTCCACATTGATCTGGTACTTCCTGTATATAGCTCCACATTGATCTGGTACTTCCTGTATAGAGCTCCACATTGATCTAGTACTTCCTGTATATAGCTCCACATTGATCTAGTACTTCATGTATATAGCTCCACATTGATCTAGTACTTCCTGTATATAGCTCCACATTGATCTAGTACTTCCTGTATATAGCTCCACATTGATCTGGTACTTCCTGTATATAGCTCCACATTGATCTAGTACTTCCTGTATAGAGCTCCACATTGATCTAGTACTTCCTGTATAGAGCTCCACATTGATCTAGTACTTCCTGTATATAGCTCCACATTGATCTAGTACTTCCTGTATAGAGCTCCACATTGATCTAGTACTTCCTGTATAGAGCTCCACATTGATCTAGTACTTCCTGTATAGAGCTCCACATTGATCTAGTACTTCCTGTATAGAGCTCCACATTGATCTAGTACTTCCTGTATAGAGCTCCACTGCATCATTGGGAAGATAACATCTGACAAATACATTCTGTCTATATTCCCTTTGTAGTGAACTACATTTGACCAGAATCCTAGGAGCACTATATAGGGAATAGGGTGCCAGAGTCCTAGGTGCACTATATAGGGAATAGGGTGCCAGAGTCCTAGGTGCACTATATAGGGAACAGGGTGCCATTGTGGATACTCCATAGTTTTAGAATCTACGGAGGCCTTGTGCAACAAGTGCCATGGTCTTATTGGACGCTCCCAAGCACTCCGGATGTGAGTCACTCAAGCCTGAGGTTAGAGGTCAGGGGTCAGTCAACTAATATCATGTATGATGGCAGCTCAGGATATAATATAAGATATGATAATATGATCACATCATACCCAGATGGTGAGCTGGGTACATCTCTGTGAATATGACAAGACTTCTCACACTGTGCACTTATTTGTTTCTATGGTAGTATAATGGACGACAGCCATGCAGAGACACACAGTGAGCTCATGTCGAGACAGTGAAGACGCAGTCTCTTACCTGGGTAGTCATCAGAGACGTGCACAGAGTACGACACCCTGAGGGAGAAGAGAGGGAACATTACCACATAATATCACCGTTTTCATCCATCAAATTCCTTTACAAAAGCCCCCTTTCACATCAACAGTTGTCAGAGTGACAGAACCAGGCAGGTGTGAACAGTAGCTATCAAGAGTTACAGTAAACGGGAAAGGAAATACCCAGAAACCAGTTGGGCTTATAAACCAGTGCATTACTGTATTGTCTCTCCTGTGATCTGAGTGTGTAGGCTTCAATAAGATCCCAAATTAACCTGACGCAATAGTTCCTGGTTGACTTAACACTGGGGCCAGTGAAACTGGAAGCCTGAGCGGCTCTGTGTGGCTCAATGGATCATCAGGCGCATTGGCAGCCAGCCCCCCTTTGGCCCATTTCCTCACTCCCACCCCACCCTCATACTCCACGACCCAGCGATGTCTGGCTGACAGTGACATACTGCAGTACCAGATGCCAGACAGCGATGGCTGGCTGATGGTCACAGTGCAGTACATTAATCTCTTAGCTACTTCAAGTTGCTAACATATTAATTCTTCGCTTATTTCACATTGATTTAGAAGATTCTGTTGCACAAACAACATGCAGATTAAGGCCTACACCATCACTGGTATCAGGCTGTATAGCTAGCTACGCTTGCTCTGACTCAGAACATTTATTAACTAGCTGGCTACGCTTGCTCTGACTCAGTACATTGATTAACTAGCTAGCTACGCTTGCTCTGACTCAGTACATTGATTAACTAGCTAGCTACGCTTGCTCTGACTCAGTACATTGATTAACTAGCTAGCTACGCTTGCTCTGACTCAGTACATTGATTAACTAGCTAGCTACGCTTGCTCTGACTCAGTACATTGATTAACTAGCTAGCTACGCTTGCTCTGACTCAGTACATTGATTAACTAGCTAGCTACGCTTGCTCTGACTCAGAACATTGATTAACTAGCTAGCTACGCTTGCTCTGACTCAGAACATTGATTAACTAGCTAGCTACGCTTGCTCTGACTCAGAACATTGATTAACTAGCTAGCTACGCTTGCTCTGACTCAGTACATTGATTAACTAGCTACGCTTGCTCTGACTCAGTACATTGATTAACTAGCTAGCTAGCAGCTAACTAAACTTAGCAAAAAAAGAAACGTCCCTTTTTCAGGACCCTTCCTTTCAAAGATAATTTATAAAAATCCAAATAACTTCACAGATCTTCAGTGTAAAGGGTTTAAACACTGTTTCCCATGCTTGTTCAATGAACCATAAACAATTAATGAACTGTGGAACGGTCGTTAAGACACTAACAGCTTACACACGTAGGCAATTAAGATCACAGTTATGAAAACTTAGGACACTAAAGGGGCCTTTCTACTGACTCTGAAAAACACCAGAAGAAAGATGCCCAGGGCCCTTGCTCATCTGCGTGAACGTGCCTTAGGCATGCTGTAAGGAGACATGAGGACTGCAGATGTGGCCTGGGCAATAGATTGTAATGTTCGTACTGTGAGATGCGTAATACAGCGCTACAGGGAGACAGCACAGACAGCTGAATCAACCTCGAAGTGGCAGACCACATGTAACAGCACCTGCACAGGATCGGTACATCCGAACATCACACCTGTGGGACAGGTACAGGATACCCCTACACACAATACCCCATAGTGACAAAGCAAAAACAGGATTTTATAAATGTTTGCTAATTTATTCAAAATAAATAAGTATTTACATAAGTAACAACTGCCTGAGCACAATCCCTTTATCAGTGCTCAGACTAGAGGTCAACCGGCATGGCCGATTAATTAGGGCCGATTTCAAGTTTCATAATCTATAATCTGTATTTTTTGGATGCCGATTATAGCCGATTACCATTGCAATCCACGAGGAAACTGTGCGGCAGGCTGACCACCTGTTATGCGAGTGCAGCAAGGAGCCAAGGTAAGGATGCTAACTAGCATTAAACGTATCTTATAAAAAACAAACACAAGGGGCGCTGTTTTCAAACACCACTGAGGCTCTGTAATCCGAAGGTTAGCAATGCTAAACAAGTACATGTAAAATCCTATAGAGAATGATAACTAAAAGCTAACGAACGCATTGCGAACGTTTTATCGTCTCTGACCCAAACTATACAAAATGTCACTCACAGCTTGCTGCACGTACAAAGCAAATAATTAGACAACAAGGCTCTTGATCCAGGAGGGGATTCTCTGCTGTTACCCAGAGAAGATGAATATATGGAAGCAGCTAACCACTAAAATGCATATTGTTATGCTCATTACACATTAGCAAACCAAATGCACCACTGCAGAGCATTTACGACATTTCAAACAGTTAACTAAATAGTTATAAAAAAGGTCTCTAGCTATTTAGTTGCCAATTCCTATAATGTAACTGATGCGAACCACAGCAAGTGATGGAATGGCTCACGTCGTTATGCGCTTGTAAACAAAACACCACAGGACTGAGGACAGGTGAAATGAAGAACACAACCTTCTTTATCTCCTTAAAAGGTATTGCACAGGTGTGACCTCGGGTATTTACTTAAAAAAGTAGCTACAAATATTTACATTTATTTAAAAAACTGAAATGAAAAATGGTCTCAACGGTATTGAAAAACCATCCCATGGCTCTTGCACAAAGCCCTGACCTCCATTCCATAGAAAATTTGTGGGCAGAACTGAAAAAGTGTGTGCGAGCAAGGAGTCCTTCAAACATGACTCAGTTACACCAGCTCTGTCAGGAGGAATGAGCCAAAATTCACCCAACTTATTGAGGGAAGCTTGAGAAAGGCTACCCAAAACGCTTGACCCAAGATAAACAATTTAAAAGGAAATGCTACAAAAGACTAATTGAGTGTATGTAATCTTCTGACCCACTGGGAAAGTGATGAAAGAAATAAAAGCTTAAATAAATCACTCTACTATTATTCTGACATTTCACATTCTTAAAATAAAGTGATGATCCTAACTGACCTAAGACAGGTACTTTTTTACCAGGATTAAATGTCAGAAATTGTGAAAAACTGAGCTTAAATGTATTTGGCTAAGGTGTATGTAAAGTTCTGACTTCAACTGTATATACGGCGTAGTTTAGAGAGAGGATCAAACTCCCAGGGGAGGACACGGTGCACGGTGGTTTGGCATGGTTGCCACCACAACACTTCCTGTGGTTTAAGCCAGATTGACTGATTCTCTACCAGTGAAATAGGCTTGAACACCTGCTCCTTAGGACAGGGGTTCTTGGGAGTTCAAATCTACTGAATCCTATTTTACGCATTTCATTTCAACATTCAGGATTTATTCATTCACAAAGCTCAAAGTGGGAGTGTTATTTTTCAATTAACCCAACAATGGACTGGTTAAGAAAGCACAGCCTAGGACAGGGCTAGGTTCAGTCCAACCCTCTTCCTGGAGATCTACTGTCCTGTAGGTTCAGTCCAACCCTCTTCCTGGAGATCTACTGTTCTGTAGGTTCAGTCCAACCCTCTTCCTGGAGATCTACTGTCCTGTAGGTTCAGTCCAACCATCTTCCTGGAGATCTACTGTCCTGTAGGTTCAGTCCAACACTAATTTAATGTATCTGATTCAGCTAGTTAAGGTCTTGTTAAACAGCTAATTAGTAGAATCAGGTGTGTTAAATAAGGGTTGGACTGAAAACGCACAGGACAGTAGATCTCCAGGAAGAGGGTTGGACTGAAAACGCACAGGACAGTAGATCTCCAGGAAGAGGGTTGGACTGAAAACCCACAGGACAGTAGATCTCCAGGAAGAGGATTGTACTGAAAAACTACAGGACAGTAGATCTCCAGGAAGAGGGTTGTACTGAAAAACTACAGGACAGTAGATCTCCAGGAAGAGGATTGGACTGAAAATGCACAGGACAGTAGATCTCCAGTAAGAGGGTTGGACTGAAAACCCACAGGACACAGAAAACCCACTACTACTACTACGATTTTGAAATCGTCGTCGGCATTGCTGTCGCAAAACACAGGCACCCCTAGTGACTAAGGTTCCTCAAATGTATTTTAAAAACATTTATTGCTCTGATCCAGTGGAAACGTCACAAAATACCTGATTACTTCTCATCCCTTTCCACAAATAGTCCACAGCTGTGTCTGTCCCGAGCTCACTGGGGTTCCACACGGGGTGGCAGGGTAGCCTAGTGGTTAGAGTGTAGAGGAGGCAGGGTGGCCTAGTGGTTAGAGTGTAGAGGTGGCAGGGTAGCCTAGTGGTTAGAGTGTAGAGGTGGCAGGGTAGCCTAGTGGTTAGAGTGTAGAGGAGGCAGGGTGGCCTAGTGGTTAGAGTGTAGAGGTGGCAGGGTAGCCTAGTGGTTAGAGTGTAGAGGTGGCAGGGTAGCCTAGTGGTTAGAGTGTAGAGGTGGCAGGGTAGCCTAGTGGTTAGAGTGTAGAGATGGCAGGGTAGCCTAGTGGTTAGAGTGTAGAGGTGGCAGGGTGGCCTAGTGGTCAGAGTGTAGAGGAGGCAGGGTAGCCTAGTGGTTAGAGTGTAGAGGCGGCAGGGTAGCCTAGTGGTCAGAGTGTAGAGGCGGCAGGGTAGCCTAGTGGTCAGAGTGTAGAGGCGGCAGGGTAGCCTAGTGGTCAGAGTGTAGAGGCGGCAGGGTAGCCTAGTGGTCAGAGTGTAGAGGAGGCAGGGTAGCCTAGTGGTTAGAGTGTAGAGGCGGCAGGGTAGCCTAGTGGTCAGAGTGTAGAGGCGGCAGGGTAGCCTAGTGGTCAGAGTGTAGGGGTGGCAGGGTAGCCTAGTGGTTAGAGTGTAGGGGTGGCAGGGTAGCCTAGTGGTTAGAGTGTAGGGGTGGCAGGGTAGCCTAGTGGATAGAGTGTAGAGGTGGCAGGGTAGCCTAGTGGTTAGAGTGTAGGGGTGGCAGGGTAGCCTAGTGGTTAGAGTGTAGAGGAGGCAGGGTGGCCTAGTGGTTAGAGTGTAGAGGAGGCAGGGTGGCCTAGTGGTTAGAGTGTAGAGGAGGCAGGGTAGCCTAGTGGTTAGAGTGTAGAGGAGGCAGGGTAGCCTAGTGGTTAGAGTGTAAAGGCGGCAGGGTAGCCTAGTGGTTAGAGTGTAGAGGAGGCAGGGTGGCCTAGTGGTTAGAGTGTAGAGGCGGTAGGGTAGCCTAGTGGTTAGAGTGTATAGGCGGTAGGGTAGCCTAGTGGTTAGAGTGTAGAGGCGGTAGGGTAGACTAGTGGTTAGGGTGTAGAGGCGGTAGGGTAGACTAGTGGTTAGGGTGTAGAGGCGGTAGGGTAGACTAGTGGTTAGAGTGTAGAGGCGGTAGGGTAGCCTAGTGGTTAGGGTGTAGAGGCGGTAGGGTAGACTAGTGGTTAGAGTGTAGAGGCGGTAGGGTAGACTAGTGGTTAGGGTGTAGAGGCGGTAGGGTAGACTAGTGGTTAGAGTGTTGGACTAGTAACCGGAAGGTTGCAAGTTCAAAACCCCCGAGCTGACAAGGTACAAATCTGTCATTCTGCCCCTGAACAAGGCAGTTAACCCACTGTTCCTAGGCCGTCATTGTAAATAATAATTTGTTCTTAACTGACTTGCCTAGTTAAATAAAAGGTAAAAATACATCAATAATAAACTGGCAAAGGAAACCGAGGGCCCAGAATATTTTATAAAATGCTGCAAGTTTGCATTCAGACCGGACACAGTTGATACAATGTTTCAAGTTGATTGCAGACAGGCCCTGCATAGCCAATGTGATGTATATCCTATACATATTTATTTTAAATTTACAGACAGGCACTGCATAGCCAATGTGATGTATATCCTATACATATTTATTTTAAATTTAGAGACAGGCACTGCATAGCCAATGTGATGTATATCCTATACATATTTATTTTAAATTTAGAGACAAGCACTGCATAGCCAATGTGATGTATATCCTATACATATTTATTTTCAATTTAGAGACAAGCACTGCATAGCCAATGTGATGTATATCCTATACATATTTATTTTAAATTTACAGACAAGCACTGCATAGCCAATGTGATGTATATCCTATACATATTTATTTTAAATTTACAGACAAGCACTGCATAGCCAATGTGATGTATATCCTATACATATTTATTTTAAATTTATCAGGATATTTTCTACCCGCAGGCTGCAATGTTTCTATTTGTTGGCTTTATGTATGCTATTTTTACACAGTACACTTTTAGATTCATAGAATTCTTATTTAGCTTTAGATTGAATGTTGGCTAACCACATGATAATGACTTTGAGATAAGACTATTATAAAATTATAACTGGCACAGAGATCAGTAGAAATGGTAGGCAGGCAGAATCAGAGAAGGCAAGCAAGCATGAGGGGGGGGGGGGGTCAGGTTCTCTTGATCTCTGGCTCCCTCTTAATTATTTAATCAAACTGCGTGCTTAAAAACAGACACGTTCATTATAGTTGATTTTTTTTTTAAACACATAGGGTGTGCCTATATATGGGGGGAAAAAATACACATTTTTTAAAAAGACGACGACGGCTCTTGGGGACAAGCCAATTAAAGAACTTTTTTTTCAGAGTAGACTTCAGAGGTTTCTCACAAGTGTCTGAATGTTACAGTAGACAGGAAACATGTGACTTCCCTGTTCTACCACAATGACACACACACACAGACGGAGAAACGACAGGAAGCAGAGTCTTGGTTGAGAAACAACACAGAAAAAAAGGCCTCATTGCTTTCGATGCACTTTGGAAAAACTGTCTGCTTCAGAGTGACAGATGTCTGTCAATCCGCCCTTACAGGTCTTTCTTTTGAAATAAAGTACTGCCAGACGAACGACAAGACAACAAGCATCGTGGGTTTTATTTTAAACAGCTGATGGTTCCTGCCAGTCATCGCCCTTCTTAGAATCTGTGGCCATGTGAGAAATAGAACCCCATTTCTTAGACATTGTACTACCCAGGTAGTGTACTTTCAGAAACCACGGGTCTAATACCATTCCACTGACTCCGCTCCAGACATTACCACGAGCCAGTGCTTCCCAATTAAGGTGCCACCAACCTCCTGTGAGACACAGGCATGACGCAGGCATGACACAGGCATGACACAGGCATGACACAGGCATGATGAGCTGCATGTCATTGTGTCAGTAAGGGAAAACACTACATGGAAACCTTCTTTACTCTTTAATTAACACAGACACACACCCTCCCTTCCGCACACTCTTTCTCACTCTCATAAACACACCTCTCTCTGTCTCCCTCACTCAAACAACCCTCTCTCTCCCTCCCTCACTCTCATAAACACACTTCTCTCAGTCTCCCTCACTCTCATAAACACACCACTGTCTGTCTCCCTCCCTCACCCTCATAAACGCACCCGTCTGTCTCCCTCACTCTCATAAACACACCGTCTCACTCTCAGGTGAGTGAGGGCTGGTAGGGGATGTGAAGAGGGGACAGAGAGCAGGTGAGTGAGGGCTGGTAGGGGACAGAGAGCAGGTGAGTGAGGGCTGGTAGGGGACAGAGCAGGTGAGTGAGGGTTGGTAGGGGACAGAGCAGGTGAGTGAGGGCTGGTAGGGGACAGAGCAGGTGAGTGAGGGCTGGTAGGGGACAGAGCAGGTGAGTGAGGGCTGGTAGGGGATGTGAAGAGGGGACAGAGAGCAGGTGAGTGAGGGCTGGTAGGGGACAGAGCAGGTGAGTGAGGGCTGGTAGGGTATGTGAAGAGGGGACAGAGCAGGTGAGTGAGGGCTGGTAGGGGATGTGAAGAGGGGACAGAGCAGGTGAGTGAGTGAGGGCTGGTAGGGGATGTGAAGAGGGGACAGAGCAGGTGAGTGAGTGAGGGCTGGTAGGGGACAGAGCAGGTGAGTGAGGGCTGGTAGGGGATGTGAAGAGGGGACAGAGCAGGTGAGTGAGGGCTGGTAGGGGACAGAGCAGGTGAGTGAGGGCTGGTAGGGGACAGAGCAGGTCAGTGAGGGCTGGTAGGGGATGTGAAGAGGGGACAGAGCAGGTGAGTGAGGGCTGGTAGGGGACAGAGCAGGTGAGTGAGGGCTGGTAGGGGACAGAGCAGGTGAGTGAGGGCTGGTAGGGGATGTGAAGAGGGGACAGAGAGCAGGTGAGTGAGTGAGGGCTGGTAGGGGATGTGAAGAGGGTACAGAGCTGGTGAGTGAGGGCTGGTAGGGGATATGAAGAGGGGACAGAGAGCAGGTGAGTGAGTGCTGGTAGGGGTCAGAGCAGGTGAGTGAGGGCTGGTAGGGGATGTAGCTGGATGATTACAGCTGCCACAGGTGATATGTGCAGGAATGTGAAGTGGATATCGTTAGACCTGCTCATACAAGAGACAAGTGGCTGTTTGTTGATTCAATTCAACTGAATCTATAAACCAAACAGACTTTATAAACATTTAATAAACGGGCACCAGCAGGTTCTTTAGATCGGTAGGGCTGAAAAAGTTGGTAGTATCGTAGAAAATGGTATCATGGTACCAAAGTGAAATGGTGTCAATGGTATCATATGAAATGGTATCATAAGAAATGGTGTCAATGGTATCATATGAAATGGTATCATAAGAAATGGTATCATGGTATCATATGAAATGGTATCATGGTATCAAATGGAAATGGTATCAATGGTATCATATGAAATGGTATCATGGTATCAAATGGAAATGGTATCAATGGTATCATATGAAATGGTATCATGGTATCAAATGGAAATGGTATCAATGGTATCATATGAAATGGTATCATGGTATCAAATGGAAATGGTATCAATGGTATCATATGAAATGGTATCATGGTATCAAATGGAAATGGTATCAATGGTATCATATGAAATGGTATCATAAGAAATGGTATCATGGTATCATATGAAATGGTATCATAAGAAATGGTATCATGGTATCATATGAAATGGTATCATAAGAAATGGTATCATGGTATCATATGAAATGGTATCATAAGAAATGGTATCATGGTATCATATGAAATGGTATCATAAGAAATGGTATCATGGTATCAATGGTATCATATGAAATGGTATCATAAGAAATGGTATCATGGTATCATATGAAATGGTATCATGGTATCATATAAAACAATACTACATTATTCTAAAATGTTGGCATCATAAGAATCACGAGCGCAGGTCCTTAGATGTTGTACAGATGCAATTGTGTCATTCCAAAACTTCGTCCACAATGTTACCTTGCGTTTTGTGCGACTCAAGCCATTTCCCCTATCCAGCTGTCCCATTCTGTGTGTAGCCTGCCACTAAAGGTATCTGCCAAAATAAAGGAAACACCAACATAAAGTCTCTTAATAGGGCATTGGGCCGCCACCAGCCAGAATAGATTCATTGCACCTTGGCATAGATTATACAAGTGTCTGGAACTTCCTGTGTGGAAGCACCTGCTTTCAATATACCGTGTTTCCTTTATTTTGGCAGCTACCTGTGGAATGGCCAGAGAGGTATCACTTGCAACAAAATGGAATATAACATTGAAGATAAAGTTTGTGTGTACAACATCTAAAAGACTTGCGTCACCATACAGAGAGATTTCCCATTTCAATCATATCACATTCTGGGTAACTACAGAGTTGACCCTTCCCGGGTGGGGGGGCGACAACAACAATAAAAACAAGATGAATCAAAAACAACTATCCCATTTATCTCCCTCAGAATGGATCTAAACTGGCCAATGGAGACCAGCTTGAAGGTGGCCTAAAGGCTATTCCACGAGCTGGGGAAATGAAAACAAGTATTCTTCCCCCCCAGCTCAGTGGAGACCCGCAGGACACCAAGACAGGGGGGGGGGGGTCCAGGACCAGCCCATGAGTGAGGGGGGGGGGGGGGGGGGGGTCTCTGAAGAACTGCTTCACATACAAAATGCCCTTCTGGAAGTCCGAGACTGCCAGCCAACAGAACTATACAAAATGCAGTGAAAACTGTCCCCAGTGGTAAACCACAGTGCTGAGTGATGGCCTGAGTCTGAAGGTTTTATAAACAGAGAGTGCAGAATGCATGGAGATTAGATCACCATAATCAACTACTGGGAGAACTACTGCCTGAACAATCTTCCTTCTACTTTCCAAAGTCAGGCAGGAATTATTTCTACAAAAAAAGAAACCAAACTTTATTCTCAGCATTTCAATGTGCGTTTTAAAAAGAGAGAGCTTATCGGCAATCAAAAATAACCAAGTCATTATAAAAAATATTTAAAAAAATGGGGAACTTGCTCAATTTGCATTTAAAAATACACAGGTACTCAGGGTCAGTATTACGAAACCTAGAGAACGACACAACTGTGGTTTTATTAACATGTAGCACGAGTTTCAGATCAGGAAGACATTTTTTTTAAATGACTACAGAGTCAACCCTACCCAAGTCCAGGATATAATAATGACTACAGAATCAACCCTACCCAAGGATATAATAATGACTACAGAGTCAACCCTACCCAAGGATATAATAATGACTACAGAGTCAACCCTACCCAAGTCCAGGATATAATAATGACTACAGAGTCAACTCTACCCAAGGATATAATAATGACTACAGAGTCAACTCTACCCAAGGATATAATAATGACTACAGAGTCAACTCTACCCAAGGATATAATAATGACTAGAGTCAACTCTACCCAAGGATATAATAATGACTACAGAGTCAACTCTACCCAAGGATATAATAATGTCTCCAGAGTCAACTCTACCCAAGGATATAATAATGTCTCCAGAGTCAACTCTACCCAAGGATATAATAATGTCTCCAGAGTCAACTCTACCCAAGGATATAATAATGTCTCCAGAGTCAACTCTACCCAAGGATATAATAATGACTACAGAGTCAACTCTACCCAAGGATATAATAATGACTACAGAGTCAACTCTACCCAAGGTTATAATAATGACTACAGAGTCAACTCTACCCAAGGATATAATAATGACTACAGAGTCAACCCTACCCAAGGATATAATAATGACTACAGAGTCAACCCTACCCAAGGATATAATAATGTCTCCAGAGTCAACTCTACCCAAGGATATAATAATGACTACAGAGTCAACTCTACCCAAGGATATAATAATGTCTCCAGAGTCAACTCTACCCAAGGATATAATAATGACTACAGAGTCAACCCTACCCAAGGATATAATAATGTCTCCAGAGTCAACTCTACCCAAGGATATAATAATGACTACAGAGTCAACTCTACCCAAGGATATAATAATGTCTCCAGAGTCAACTCTACCCAAGGATATAATAATGACTACAGAGTCAACCCTACCCAAGGATATAATAATGACTACAGAGTCAACTCTACCCAAGGATATAATAATGACTACAGAATCAACTCTACCCAAGTCCAGGATATAATAATGACTACAGAGTCAACCCTACCCAAGGATATAATAATGACTACAGAATCAACTCTACCCAAGTCCAGGATATAATAATGACTACAGAATCAACTCTACCCAAGTCCAGGATATAATAATGACTACAGAGTCAACCCTACCCAAGGATATAATAATGACTACAGAGTCAACCCTACCCAAGGATATAATAATGACTACAGAGTCAACTCTACCCAAGGATATAATAATGACTACAGAGTCAACTCTACCCAAGGATATAATAATGACTACAGAGTCAACTCTACCCAAGGATATAATAATGACTACAGAGTCAACTCTACCCAAGTCCAGTATATAATAATGACTACAGAGTCAACTCTACCCAAGTCCAGGATATAATAATGACTACAGAGTCAACTCTACCCAAGTCCAGGATATAATAATGACTACAGAGTCAACTCTACCCAAGTCCAAGATATAATAATGACTACAGAGTCAACTCTACCCAAGTCCAGGATATAATAATGACTACAGAGTCAACTCTACCCAAGGATATAATAATGACTAGAGTCAACTCTACCCAAGGATATAATAATGACGACAGAGTCAACTCTACCCAAGGATATAATAATGACGACAGAGTCAACTCTACCCAAGGATATAATAATGACGACAGAGTCAACTCTACCCAAGTCCAGGATATAATGACTACAGAGTCAACCATATTAGAAGACTTGACGAAAATTAAGTCTTATCATATACCAAACATACCTACATCTATCAGGGCCTGGGACCAGTCTCATCGATAATGGTGCTGGTCCAGTGAGCAACGGTTAGGTACTGTAGGTTCAGACCTCAACAGCATCATTTAAAATTAGCATATATATCCGATGAATTACAGGCCTGAAGGAGGGCAGTCCTGGTAGTTCATTTGTGCCTCACAGGGGAACTGTCAAGTGGATTTAAAGGTAGGTCCAACAGGCCAGTCCCCTTCCCCCCACCCTCCAGCAAACACACATCATTCATATGAAAACCCCATGTGAACAACCAGCCCTGATGACAACCAGTAGACAAGCCCAGTAAGATACAGAACGTGTAAACAACCAGCCCTGATGACAACCAGTAGACAAGCCCAGTAAGATACAGAACGTGTAAACAACCAGCCCTGATGACAACCAGTAGACAAGCCCAGTAAGATACAGGAAGTGTAAACAACCAGCCCTGATGACAACCAGTAGACAAGCCCAGTAAGATACAGGAAGTGTAAACAACCAGCCCTGATGACAACCAGTAGACAAGCCCAGTAAGACACAGGAAGTGTAAACAACCAGCCCTGATGACAACCAGTAGACAAGCCCAGTAAAATACAGAACGTGTAAACAACCAGCCCTGATGACAACCAGTAGACAAGCCCAGTAAGAAACAGGAAGTGTAAACAACCAGCCCTGATGACAACCAGTAGACAAGCCCAGTAAGAAACAGGAAGTGTAAACAACCAGCCCTGATGACAACCAGTAGACAAGCCCAGTAAAATACAGAACGTGTAAACAACCAGCCCTGATGACAACCAGTAGACAAGCCATGACCCAGTAAGATACAGGAAGTGTAAATTCTCTTAACGTTGTACTGTACCTTCTGGAGCCTTTGGAATAGGTGAAGGTGAAGGTGGCGTCAGAGTATCTGAAATCTGAAATAAAAAACAGGGGAAACAGAACCGGTCAGAACAGAAACCAAAGAGGAGGGTTATTAACCAAGCCACTGCTATGCCAGGCCACAGGGAGAAGAATGGGGGAAGTCCCCTTTCAACAAATGCAGTTTCCATGGAAACATTGAAAGGGGGTGCCCACTGACTGACAAAAAAGGTTTAAAAAAAAATTTGTTTGCCAATATTACACTCAACAAAAATATAAAATCACAACATGCAACAATTTAAAAGTTTTTACTAAGAGTTACGGTTCATATAAATGAATGAATTATACCCTAATCTATGGATGTCACATGACTAGGAATACAGATATGCATTACGGGTCAAAGATACCTTTAAAAAAACAAAAAAAAGGGGTGTGGCCAGTATCTGATGTGACCACCATTTTGTTTTTATTTAACTATGCTATGGAGCACAACACCTTTATTTAACTATGCAGCACGACACATCTCATTCATATAGAGTTGATCAGGCTGTGGAATGTTGTCCCACTCCTCAATGACTGTGAAGACGCTAGATATTGGCGGGAACTCCAGAGCATCCCAAACATGCTCAACAGGTGACATATCTGGTGAGTATGCAGGTCATGGAAGAACTGGGACATTTTCAGCTTCCAGGAATTGTGTACAGATCCTTGCAACATGGGGCCGTGCATTATTATCATGCTGAAACATGAGGTGATGGCGGTGGCAGAATGGCACGACAATGGGCCTCAGGATCTCGTCACGGTATCTCTGTGCATTCAAATGTCCATCGATAAAATGCAACTGTTTGTTGTCTGTAGCTTCTGCCTGTCCATACCATAACCCCACCATGGGGCACACTTCACAACGTTGACGTCGCACACGTGACACCATACACACTGTCTGCCATCTTCCCGGTACAGCTGAAACCAGGATTCCTCCGTAAAGAGCACATTTCTCCAGCGAGGCCAGTGGCCATCGAAGGTGAGCATTGGCCCACTGAAGTTGGTTACGACGCCGAACTGTTGGACATCCTGACAAATTCTCTAAAAAGACAGAGGCAGCTTAAAGATAGAGAAATTAACATTTAATTCTCTGGTGGACATTCTTGCTGTCAAGCCTGCCAATATGCACGCTCCCACAACTTGTCCCCAGCACAAGGTGCACCTGTATAATGATCATGCTGTTTAATCAGCTTCTTAATATGCCACACCTGTCAGGTGGATGGATTTTCTTGACAAAGGATAAAGACTCACTAACATGGATGTAAAAAATATTTTGTGCACAACATTTGAGAGAAATAAGATTTTAGTGCATATGAAACATTTCTGGGATATTTTATTTCAGCTCATGAAACATGGGACCAACACTTTATATGTTGCGTTAATATGTTTGTCAGTATACGTTTAATGTCCGGTACAACTAACGTCGATAGGCGAATAGACAAGCTACCGCTGGTGTCATCGATATGGCTGTCCGTCAATCTGTAGGGATGTTGAACCAAAGCAGTGTCATCATGACAAGCATATCAATGTTGTTTTTCTACTCCATTCTATTTTAAAATGTTTCAAATAATTGGTCACATTTAAAAAATAAAAACTTTCCGTACCAGGGTCTAATGTTTTGCCACACACACCAAAATGTAATGATAACTCAAGACACTGTTAGGCTTCACCAATTTAATCACCGCACACACCTATCAAATAAAATGTCGGTCAATAATTAGAGATTCATTTGTGATGTTGACAACTGTGTCTAGAAGATGCTTTTGATTTTTTTTGCTATCGAGGACAAGGACGAAACGGATGTGTGTGTGTGAATCAACATACGGCTTTATTAACCTGGGTGGAACACGTACCGTTCCACTACTGTACAGAGACACTCACCGGAGAAAAGGCAGTCTTTCTCTGCCTTGCACCTTTGAATTACGATGTTGACGTCTTTTTGTATTCTCTCTTGTCTTGAACACATCCCCATGAAATAAACCCCACGGGAATGGCTTCTCTTCTCTAATAAAGGCTAAATAACATCCCATCAAAAGGACTGATGTATTTCGACTGATGGTTGATACTGCTTTGGCTATATTCCAGGTGTCCGATCTTCGTACCGTTTCAGCTCGTAGCGGATATCATCTCGAATAACAACCGACGATGATACTATTATACAGCAGGAGTAGTAGTTCCGCACTTCGATGGATTTCATTAAAATAGCCTGTTCCACTTTTACCCCTAAAGCCCCAGTCTGCACTCTTAATCGCTATGCACTGCTGAAACCCTATAATGGCGATCTGTAAAGCTAAGATCAAAGATTGTTATTAACCAAGATAGACCTGAGCATGCCGTTTCCAATGAAGGCAAATGAATCATAACGGGCCGAACAAGCGCCAGTTAGTGAGACCCTCTGGCATTTATTTGGATTTTTCCGATGGGGTGATTTTTCTGTGATGTTCGCGTGTGCAATTAATTAAAATGGAGAGAAAGAAAAAAAACTTCTGGCAAATGGTAAAGTCTGCAATAAAGCATTCCACTCGGTTTGTTACAGATTCAAATTTTGTAAATCGATAACCGGTAAGAAATTCAATGTTTCAGTGATGATCAAATGTTTCAGTGATGAGAAAATGTGCAGAATTTCGGCCAAAATAAGATCTCGCGATATGTTCTTCAACTAACCGGACACTGGGCTTCCACTTATCACCATATTTGGAAACGCCAACCGGATGATTCATATTTATATATCCGGTGAAATATCTGGCTCATTGTTCCATCTGTGCTAAAACTATGAGCCGACTGTTAGTCTTAAAGTGAAACCAACATCGCTTTAACTCCATCTAAGGTCGTCGCTAGTTACCACAGCCACAAAGTCATAAACCCCGCCTATTTCCACCGCTTCTCTTTTTAAAACCAGATTTGAAACCTAACCTTAACCACACTGCTAACCTTATGACTAATCATCATCTTAAATTTAGACCATAAAGCAAGTTTTATGAGACTCGAAATCGAGCTCAGGTGCATTCTGTTTCCATTGATCATCCTTGAGCTGTTTCTACAACTTGATTGGAGTCCACCTGTGGTAAATTCAATAGTCTGGACATAATAATAATAATATATGCCATTTAGCAGACGCTTTTATCCAAAGCAACTTACAGTCATGTGTGCATACATTCTACGTATGGGTGGTCCCGGGGATCGAACCCACTACCCTGGCGTTACAAGCGCCATGCTCTACCAACTGAGCTACACAGGACCAAGAAATTCTTATTTACCAAGACGGCCTACCCCGGCCAAACCAGAACCAGGACGACGCTGGGCCAATTGTGCGCCCCAATCACGGCTAGTTGTGATACAGCCTGGAATCGAACCAGTAATGACACCCCGAGCACAGAGATGCAGTGCCATTGTGCTACTCGGGAGCCCAAGAGGATACGAGGATCTGCTAAATTAAATCAGTTTCTAAAGTCCGGGCTCTGTCTTGGTTAAATAAAGGCTGAATGACCTGGAGGCTGAATGACCTGGAGGCTGAATGAGGTGAAGGCTGAATGAGGTGAAGGCTGAATGACCTGAAGGCTGAATGAGGTGAAGGCTGAATGACCTGAAGGCTGAATGACCTGAAGGCTGAATGACGTGAAGGCTGAATGACGTGAAGGCTGAATGACATGAAGGCTGAATGACATGAAGGCTGAATGACCTGAAGGCTGAATGACGTGAAGGCTGAATGACGTGAAGGCTGAATGACCTGAAGGCTGAATGACCTGAAGGCTGAATGAGGTGAAGGCTGAATGAGGTGAAGGCTGAATGAGGTGAAGGCTGAATGAGGTGAAGGCTGAATGACGTGAATGCTGAATGACATGAAGGCTGAATGACATGAAGGCTGAATGACCTGAAGGCTGAATGACCTGAAGGCTGAATGACATGAAGGCTGAATGACGTGCTTACTCTAACAAGTCTTCACTCTCTTGAAATCTACTTCTAAAAAAATCTATTTCTAGAAAAATCTACTTCTAGAAAAATAAACTGAGCTTAGAAAAGGTGATTTCAAGGAAAAATAATTGAATTGAAAGTTTTAACATGTTAATTGAACACATACCTCCAGACTGTCACGTTCTGACCATAGTTCTTTTGTGTTTTCCTTGTTTTAGTGTTGGTCAGGACGTGAGCTGGGTGGGCATTCTATGTTTTGTGTGTCTAGGTTGGTTTTGTGTTCGGCCTAGTATGGTTTTCAATCAAAGGCAGGTGTCGTTAGTTGTCTCTGATTGAGAATCATACTTAGGTAGCCTGGGTTTCACTGTGTGTTTGTGGGTGATTGTTTCCGTGTCTGTGTTTTGCACCACACGGTACTGTTTTCGGTTTTGGTTTTTTTGGTTATTCACGGTACGTTTATTGTATTTGTATGGAGTGTTCAGTTTAGGTGTTTAAATAAATACCATGGACACTTACCACCTTGCAGTGGTCCTCTCCTTCAACGGAAGAAAACTATTACACAGAGTGCACAGTTAAAATAGACAATTGAACACGCTTTAATGACACTGAAAATGTGTACATTACCGATTCAGATTTGTACAAAAATATTCCCAAATACAGATTATATATATTTTTTACAGAAATACCACATCCAAGAAACTATTAATTTAACTCTGGGCCCATATTCACAAAGCCTCTTGGAATATAAGTGCTGATCTAGGATCAGATCGATCCTGTCCATATACTGTAATCTTGTTATGATGTAAAAGCATACACTGATTCTAGATCAGCACTCCTGCTGTGAGATGCTTTAAGACTACAGGTCCTGGTGCTGTGTGAAAGGTGTCCACCGACTAGGATTCGAATCCAGGTCAGTGGTCACAAGACTGTATTAGCCATTTATGAGACACTTCCTGAATAGGGCCTTTATCATAGCACCACAGTAGGCTTAGGCAACCCTCCCGCAAGCACCTCATGTTTGGATTTAACCAACCTAGAAGACCAGGTGTGATGAATTTAGGCAATCACTGAAGTGATCAATTAGCTCAGTTGGTCAGATGTGGCGCGTCGTTGGGAACCATATCCTGCTGTACCTGAGGCCCTTTAGGAACAGGGTTGCCTACCCTGCACCACAGGGACTATGTTCCCTGCCCCACACACACACACACAATGTATTAATCTACTCTAATTTAGTTCAAAATGGCATCCTATTCCCTATGTAGTGCACTACTTTTGACCACTCATGTAAGTGAGCAAACTTGGATTTCCTGTCTGTATGTAATATCAAAACCAAACGCAAAAAATATAATAATAATAATAATAATAATAATAATGTACACATTAAAAGAACATGAGCAAAGCAGAAGAAAAAGCTGAATTGACCAAAATTTTGTTGTAGCTTTTTGTTAACCACCATTATCAGAAGATATTCAACAGCAGATCAGGTCCTTTTACAGCAACAGAATATCATTTATTTTAATAAATCAACCGCATAAAACCCAAGATTAGAACGATATTCTGAGCAATGTCATATTTGTCAACCATTGCCGTTAAAATAGCCCTGTAATGTACAAATTCTCCAAGTGTAATATCGTGCTGCACGACAATATGTGTTAATGATCACACATACACAAAAAAATCTAAACATACCTTGCAGTCATACAATTCAAAATGACAGTTTAAAATGTACACTAAACCAATGGAAAGACGATCAAGTCAGCCTAATTCAAATGTACAGTAACACGAGACAATATTTACAACCAGCTTTCTGAAACAAGAGTTGTGCTTCAGAATGTAAGAGCTGTGGGTATTGTAATACACGGTTTGAACCCTGCCAGATACAGTAACCTACCAGACATGTCACATTTACAGTAACCTACCAGACATGTCACATTTACAGTAACCTACCAGACATGTCACATTTACAGTAACCTACCAGACATGTCACATTTACAGTAACCTACCAGACATGTCACATTTACAGTAACCTACCATACATGTCACATTTACAGTAACCTACCATACATGTCACATTTACAGTAACCTACCATACATGTCACATTTACAGTAACCTACCATACATGTCACATGAATGGTGGGACATCAGGTTCTGCTGTATTTCAGAGAGAAAACTAAAAACGGAAATCACATGTGGTTGGTCTGTACTGTATATCTGTCAACACCTTTAACAGTAAGACACGTTAAATCAATGATGTGGAATTTCAGGAGATACAAAATATGTTATAAATATGGATAAAGTAGAAACTTTAACGTACTCTATACTTAATCATTAAAATTAATCATTTCAATTCATTTCTAAAATGTCTTGTTTTCAAATATCAGGTTTAGGGCATTTGATTGGAACCCGATATGCACACCATGCACGCACATTAAGTCCCGTACAATGAAACTCCAGAAGCGTGAGGCCGTGGCACTAATCCAACTCAACTCCAGTAGCGTAACGCCGTAGCTCTAATCCAACCCAACTCCAGTAGCGTAACGCTGTAGCACTAATCCAACTCAACTCCAGTAGCGTAACGCCGTAGCACTAATCCAACTCAACTCCAGTAGCGTAACGCCGTAGCTCTAATCCAACCCAACTCCAGTAGCGTAACGCTGTAGCACTAATCCAACTCAACTCCAGTAGCGTAACGCCGTAGCACTAATCCAACTCAACTCCAGTAGCGTAACGCTGTAGCTCTAATCCAACCCAACTCCAGTAGCGTAACGCCGTAGCACTAATCCAACTCAACTCCAGTAGCGTAACGCTGTAGCACTAATCCAACTCAACTCCAGTAGCGTAACGCCGTAGCACTAATCCAACTCAACTCCAGTAGCGTAACGCTGTAGCTCTAATCCAACCCAACTCCAGTAGCGTAACGCCGTAGCACTAATCCAACTCAACTCCAGTAGCGTAACGCTGTAGCTCTAATCCAACCCAACTCCAGTAGCGTAACGCTGTAGCACTAATCCAACTCAACTCCAGTAGCGTAACGCTGTAGCACTAATCCAACTCAACTCCAGTAGCGTAACGCCGTAGCACTAATCCAACTCAACTCCAGTAGCGTAACGCTGTAGCACTAATCCAACTCAACTCCAGTATGCAGAAAGAGGTGAGTCTCTGACACAGCTACTGTAGGTGTCACATTGGGTCAGTGTGAGGATTTAGGTGACAAGATACAGGGTAAACTGAGAGGATACCTACAGGGTAAACTGACCGATACCTACAGGGTACACTGAGAGGATACCTACAGGGTACACTGAGAGGATACCTACAGGGTGAACTGAGAGGATACCTACAGGGTGAACTGAGAGGATACCTACAGGGTGAACTGAGAGGATACCTACAGGGTGAACTGAGAGGATACCTACAGGGTGAACTGAGAGGATACCTACAGGGTGAACTGAGAGGATACCTACAGAGTGAACTGAGAGGATACCTACAGGGTACACTGAGAGGATACCTACAGGGTAAACTGAGAGGATATCTACAGGGTACACTGAGAGGATACCTACAGGGTAAACTGAGAGGATACCTACAGGGTAAACTGACCGATATCTACAGGGTACACTGAGAGGATACTTACACGGTAAACTGAGAGGATACCTACAGGGTAAACTGACCGATATCTACAAGGTAAACTGACCGATATCTACAGGGTAAACTGACCGATATCTACAGGGTAAACTGACCGATATCTACAGGGTAAACTGACCGATATCTACAGGGTAAACTGACCGATATCTACAGGGTAAACTGACCGATATCTACAGGGTAAACTGACCGATATCTACAGGGTACACTGAGAGGATATCTACAGGGTAAACTGACCGATACCTACAGGGTAAACTGACCGATATCTACAGGGTAAACTGACCGATACCTACAGGGTAAACTGACCGATATCTACAGGGTAAACTGACCAATATCTACAGGGTAAACTGACCGATACCTACAGGGTAAACTGACCGATACCTACAGGGTAAACTGACCGATACCTACAGGGTAAACTGACCGATATCTACAGGGTAAACTGACCGATATCTACAGGGTAAACTGACCGATACCTACAGGGTAAACTGACCGATACCTACAGGGTAAACTGAGAGGATACCTACAGGGTAAACTGACCGATACCTACAGGGTAAACTGACCGATACCTACAGGGTACACTGACCGATACCTACAGGGTAAACTGACCGATACCTACAGGGTAAACTGACCGATACCTACAGGGTAAACTGACCGATATCTACAGGGTAAACTGACCGATACCTACAGGGTAAACTGACCGATACCTACAGGGTAAACTGACCGATATCTACAGGGTAAACTGACCGATACCTACAGGGTAAACTGACCGATACCTTGACATAAAATAAGTTACACTAGTATACAACACTGAGTGTACAAAACATTAGGAACACCTTTTCTTTCCATGACGTAGACTGACGAGGTGAATCCAGGTGAAATCTATGATCCTTATTGATGTCTTGTTAAATCCACTTCAATCAGTGTAGATGAAGAGGAGGAGACAGGTTGAAGAAGGGACTTTTTAAGCCTTTGAAACCTGGATTGTGTTTGTGAGCCAATCAGAGGGTGAATAGGCAAGACAGCAGATTGAAGTCCCTTTGAACAGCGTATGGTAGTAGGATCCAGGCGCACCAGTTTGTGTCAAGAACTGCAACGCTGCTGGGTTTTTCACACTCAACAGTTTCCTGTGTGTATCAAGAATGGTCCACCACCCAAATGACATCCAGCCAACTTGGCACAACTGTGGGAAGCATTGGAGTCAACATGGGCCAGCATCCCTGTGGAACGCTTTCGACACCTTGTAGAGTCAACATGGACCAGCATCCCTGTGGAACGCTTTCAACACCTTGTAGAGTCAACATGGACCAGCATCCCTGTGGAACGCTTTCAACACCTTGTAGAGTCAACATGGACCAGCATCCCTGTGAAACGCTTTAGACACCTTGTAGAGTCAACATGGACCAGCATCCCTGTGGAACGCTTTCAACACCTTGTAGAGTCAACATGGACCAGCATCCCTGTGGAACGCTTTAGACACCTTGTAGAGTCAACATGGACCAGCATCCCTGTGAAACGCTTTAGACACCTTGTAGAGTCAACATGGACCAGCATCCCTGTGGAACGCTTTCAACACCTTGTAGAGTCAACATGGACCAGCATCCCTGTGGAACGCTTTAGACACCTTGTAGAGTCAACATGGACCAGCATCCCTGTGGGACGCTTTAGACACCTTGTAGAGTCAACATGGGCCAGCATCCCTGTGGAACGCTTTCAACACCTTGTAGAGTCAACATGGACCAGCATCCCTGTGGAACGCTTTCAACACCTTGTAGAGTCAACATGGACCAGCATCCCTGTGGAACGCTTTCAACACCTTGTAGAGATATTCCAAGATTCTTATCCTCCTGTATAAAACACTATAATAGTCTAATATCCTCCTGTATAACACACTATATTAGCCTCTCGTCCTCCTGTATAAAACACAACAATAGTCTATATCCTCCTGTATAAAACACTATACTAGTCTAATATCCTCCGGTATAAGACACTATAATAGTATCCTGTCCTCCTGTATAGAACACTATAATAGTCTAATATCCTCCTGTATAAGACACTATATTAGCCTCTTGTCCTCCTGTATAGAACACTATAATAGTCTAATATCCTTCTGTATAACACACTATATTAGCCTCTTGTCCTCCTGTATAGAACACAATAATAGTCTAATATCCTCCTGTATAACACACTATATTAGCCTCTCGTCTTCCTGTATAAAACACAACAATAGTCTATATCCTCCTGTATAAAACACTATACTAGTCTAACATCCTCCTGTATAAGACACTATAATAGTCTAATATCCTCCTGTATAGAACACTATATTAGCCTCTCGTCTTCCTGTATAAAACACAACAATAGTCTATATCCTCCTGTATAAGACACTATAATAGCCTCTTGTCCTCCTGTATAGAACACTATACTAGCCTCTCGTCCTCCTGTATAGAACACTATACTAGTCTAAATCCTCCTGTATAAGACACTATAATAGCCTCTCGTCCTCCTGTATAGAACACTATACTAGTCTAAATCCTCCTGTATAAGACACTATAATAGTCTCCTGTCCTCCTGTATAAAACACTATAATAGTCTAATATCCTCCTGTATAAGACACTATAATAGTCTAATATCCTCCTGTATAAAACACTATAATAGTATCTTGTCCTCTGTATAAGACACTATAATAGCCTCTCGTCCTCCTGTATAAAACACTTTAATAGTATCTCATCCTCCTGTATAAGACTCTATAATAGCCTCTCGTCCTCCTGTATAAAACACTATAATAGTGTCTTGTCCTCCTGTATAAAACACTATAATAGCCTCTTGTCCTCCTGTATAAAACACTATAATAGTATCTTGACCTCCTGTATAAAACACTATAATAGTTTAATATCCTCCTGTATAAAACACTATAATAGAATCTCGTCCTCCTGTATAAGACACTATAATAGTATCTCGTCCTCCTGTATAAGACACTATAATAGTGTTTTGTCCTCCTGTATAAAACACTATAATAGTCTAATATCCTCCTGTATAAGACACTATAATAGTATAATAGTATATTGTCCTCCTGTATAAGACACTATAATAGTGTCTTGTCCTCATGTATGAAACACTATAATAGTATTGTGTCCTCCTGTATAATCCTTGCTGTCCCCAGTCCACCTGGCCATGCTGCTGCTCCAGTTTCAACTGGCCTGGGCCCTAGGACCATGTCCCAGGACTACCTGACATGAGGACTCCTTGCTGTCCCCAGTCCACCTGGCCATGCTCCTGCTCCAGTTTCAACTGTTCTGCCTTACTATTATTCAACCATGCTGGTCATTTATGAACATTTGAACATCTTGGCCACGTTCTGTTATAATCTCCACCCGGCACAGCCAGAAGAGGACTGGCCACCCCACATATGCTCTCTCTAATTCTCTCTTTCTTTCTCTCTCTCGGAGGACCTGAGCCCTAGGACCGTGCCCCAGGACTACCTGACATGATGGCTCCTTGCTGTCCCCAGTCCACCTGACTGTGCTGCTGCTCCAGTTTCAACTGTTCTGCCTTATTATTATTTGACCATGCTGGTCATTTATGAACATTTGAACATCTTGGTCATGTTCTGTTATAATCTCTACCCGGCACAGCCAGAAGAGGACTGGCCACCCCACATAGCCCGGTTCCTCTCTAGGTTTCTTCCTAGGTTTTGGCCTTTCTAGGGAGTTTTTCCTAGCCACCGTGCTTTTACACCTGCATTGTTTGCTGTTTGGGGTTTTAGGCTGGGTTTCTGTACAGCACTTTGAGATATCAGCTGATGTACGAAGGGCTATATAAATACATTTGATTTGATTTGATATACTAGTATCATGTCCTCCTGTATAAAACACAATAATAGCCTCCTGTCTAGAACACTATAATAGTCTAAAATCCTCCTGTATAAAACACTATAATAGTCTATATCCTCCTGTATAAGACACTATAATAGTATCTTGTCCTCCTGTATAAGACACTATAATAGAATCTTGTCCTCCTGTATAAGACACTATAATAGTATCCTGTCCTCCTGTATAAGACACTATAATAGTATCCTGTCCTCCTGTATAAGACACTATAATAGTATCCTGTCCTCCTGTATAAGACACTATAATAGTATCCTGTCCTCCTGTATAAGACACTATAATAGTATCCTGTCCTCCTGTATAAGACACTATACTAGTATCCTGTCCTCCTGTATAAGACACTATAATAGTATCCTGTCCTCCTGTATAAGACACTATAATAGTATCCTGTCCTCCTGTATAATACACTATAATAGTATCCTGTCCTCCTGTATAAGACACTATAATAGCCTCTTGTCCTCCTGTATAAGACACTATAATAGCCTCTTGTCCTCCTGTATAAGACACTATAATAGCCTCTTGTCCTCCTGTATGAAACACTATAATAGTATCCTGTCCTCCTGTATAAGACACTATAATAGCCTCTTGTCCTCCTGTATAAGACACTATAATAGCCTCTTGTCCTCCTGTATGAAACACTATAATAGTATCTTGTCCTCCTGTATAAGACACTATAATAGTATCCTGTCCTCCTGTATAAGACACTATAATAGTATCCTGTCCTCCTGTATAAGACACTATAATAGTATCCTGTCCTCCTGTATAAGACACTATAATAGTATCCTGTCCTCCTGTATAAGACACTATAATAGTATCCTGTCCTCCTGTATAAGACACTATACTAGTATCCTGTCCTCCTGTATAAGACACTATAATAGTATCCTGTCCTCCTGTATAATACACTATAATAGTATCCTGTCCTCCTGTATAAGACACTATAATAGCCTCTTGTCCTCCTGTATAAGACACTATAATAGCCTCTTGTCCTCCTGTATAAGACACTATAATAGCCTCTTGTCCTCCTGTATGAAACACTATAATAGTATCCTGTCCTCCTGTATAAGACACTATAATAGCCTCTTGTCCTCCTGTATAAGACACTATAATAGCCTCTTGTCCTCCTGTATGAAACACTATAATAGTATCCTGTCCTCCTGTATAAGACACTATAATAGCCTCTTGTCCTCCTGTATAAGACACTATAATAGTATCCTGTCCTCCTGTATAAGACACTATAATAGTATCCTGTCCTCCTGTATAAGACACTATAATAGCCTCTAGTCCTCCTGTATAAGACACTATAATAGCCTCTTGTCCTCCTGTATGAAACACTATAATAAAAGAAAGAATGCTTCACACTCCACGGTCTGGTTTCGACACTCTATTTGACATTCCGGACCGAATTGCAGTCTGCTTTAACAAAATAACCGCTTTCCAATGTCTGTCCGTTTCATCAGAATATGTCATGATAATAACATTTCAGCCATCGTAGCTATATATATATAGTTCTCTGAGATATGTCTGTCATACAGAGGTCCTGGATTATATATTATGTCACCTCAAGCTGACATACGTGTTCTACGAGGTACGTCTGGTTCTTCATGTTAGTTCTATATGTCTGTTGTATGTCTGTCATACAGAGGTCCTCGGTTTCCTGATGACAAGCTGCACGGGGCCTTCGCCGACGGCCTTGATGATGCTCCAGGCGTCGTAATGCATGAGGCCCTGCAGCGAGCGTCCGTTGACCTCCAGTACCTCGTCCCCCACGTCCACCACCCTCGACAGCTCCGCAGCACCACCTAGAGGAGGTTGGGTTCATTATGATCAGACGTTATAATAGGTCATAAATTATAACTATCATAATGCATTATAACTGTATCATAGTGCATTATAACTATCATAATGCATTATAACTATCATAATGCATTATAACTGTATCATAATGCATTATAACTGTATCATAATGCATTATAACTGTATCATAATGCATTATAACTATCATAATGCATTATAACTGTATCATAATGCATTATAACTGTATCATAATGCATTATAACTGTATCATAATGCATTATAACTGTATCATAAGGATCAGAGGATCTCTCCTCTACATGTAACCCAACCCAGCTGTCTACACAGGATCTCTCCTCTCCTCTACATGTAACCCAACCCAGCTGTCTACACAGGATCTCTCCTCTACATGTAACCCAACCCAGCTGTCTACACAGGATCTCTCCTCTCCTCTACATGTAACCCAACCCAGCTGTCTACATAGGATCTCTCCTCTACATGTAACCCAACCCAGCTATCTACACAGGATCTCTCCTCTACATGTAACCCAACCCAGCTGTCTACACAGGATCTCTCCTCTACATGTAACCCAACCCAGCTGTCTACACAGGATCTCTCCTCTCCTCTCCTCCTCCTATCCCCTCTTCTCCTTCTATCTATCCTATCCCCTCTTCTCCTTCTATCTCTCCTCTCCTCTCCTCTCCTCTCCTCTTCCTCCTCTCCTCTCCTCTCCTCTCCTCTCCCCTCCCTCTCCTCTCCTCTCTCCCTCTCCTCTCCCTCTCCCTCCCCCTCCCCTCCCCTCCCCTCCCCTCCCCTCCTCTCCTCTCCTCTCCTCTCCTCCTCGGAAAGTCTGTATTGGCAGACAAACTCACTGACCGTGTCTGTTTTGACTGCCATGCTGGGGAAATGCCCCCTCTGGTGGCCATAGGCTGACACTGCCATACCACCATAGGAATAAAGAGTGTGTGTGTATACTTACGTTCCTGCGTGTGTGTGTTCCTTTGTGTGTGTGTGTGTGTGTGTGTGTGTGTGTGTTGGCTGACCTTTGAAGACTCGTTTAACGTTGAGGGGTAGGTCTCCGTGTGCCGAGGCTTTGCCCCCCTCCAGACTGAAGCCTAGACCAGCTGACGTTTTCAGCAGCTCCACCCTCAGAGCCCCGTCAGGACCCACCTCCACCACTATGGGAACACACAGAGGCACAGTGAGCACCCAGTCCCGCAGGAATCATGTCAGCTCTATACAAATAGCACTTTGGTTTTAGGAACTGAAGCCACTGCCTGTTCACCCCGCTACCATCCAGAAGGCGAGGTCAGTACAGGTGCATCAAGCTGGGACCGAGAGACTGAAAAACAGCTTCTATCTCAAGGCCATCAGACTGTTAAACTGCCACCACTAACATTGAGTGGCTGCTGCCAACATACTGACTCAACTCCAGCTCACTTTAATAATGGAAATTGATAAAAAAATATATCACTAGCCACTTTAAACAATGCTACTTAATATAATGTTTACATACCCTACATTACTCATCTCATATGTATATACTGTACTCTTTATCATCTACTGCATCTTTATGTAATACATGTATCACTAGCCACTTTAAACTATGCCACTTTGTTTACATACTCATCTCATATGTGTATACTGTACTCTATACCATCTACTGCATCTTGCCATCTTTATGTAATACATGTATCACTAGCCACTTTAAACTATGCCACTTTGTTTACATACTCATCTCATATGTGTATACTGTACTCGATACCATCTAATGCATCTTGCCTATGCCGTTCTGTACCATCACTCATTCATATATCTTTATGTACATATTCTTTATCCCCTTACACTTGTGTGTATAAGGTAGTAGTTGTGTAATTGTTAAGTTAGATTACTTGTTGGTTATTACTGCGTTCTCGGAACTAGAAGCACAAGCATTTCGCTACACTCGCATTAACATCTGCTAACCATGTGTATGTGACAAATAACATTTGATTTGAAGTGTGGTTATGAAAACAAAAAACCTTTTCTGATAATGGTTAATGAGAAAATGAGTTTTGATTAACGTCTCTATCAGACATGGCTATTGATACAGTGGGTCTAATGTTGAATGCTGATTGGTTAACATCTATATCAAGCAAAATGGCAGAGAAGTTCCTTACTTTTCTGTTTGCAGGACAACCGTCCTCTAAATCAAATCAAATTTGATTGGTCGCGTATATAGATTTGCAGATGTTATTTCAGGTGCAGCGTAATGCTTGTGTTTCTAGCTCCAACAGTGCAGTAATACCTAATGCTTGTGTTTCTAGCTCCAACAGTGCAGTAATACCTAATGCTTGTGTTTCTAGCTCCAACAGTACAGTAATACCCAATGCTTGTGTTTCTAGCTTCCAACAGTGCAGTAATACCTAATGCTTGTGTTTCTAGCTCCAACAGTGCAGTAATACCTAATGCTTGTGTTTCTAGCTCCAACAGTGCAGTAATACCTAATGCTTGTGTTTCTAGCTCCAACAGTACAGTAATACCTAATGCTTGTGTTTCTAGCTCCAACAGTGCAGTAATACCTAATGCTTGTGTTTCTAGCTCCAACAGTACAGTAATACCCAATGCTTGTGTTTCTAGCTCCAACAGTACAGTAATACCTAATGCTTGTGTTTCTAGCTCCAACAGTACAGTAATACCCAATGCTTGTGTTTCTAGCTCCAACAGTACAGTAATACCTAATGCTTGTGTTTCTAGCTCCAACAGTACAGTAATACCCAATGCTTGTGTTTCTAGCTTCCAACAGTACAGTAATATCTAATGCTTGTGTTTCTAGCTCCAACAGTGCAGTAATACCTAATGCTTGTGTTTCTAGCTCCAACAGTGCAGTAATACCTAATGCTTGTGTTTCTAGCTTCCAACAGTACAGTAATACCTAATGCTTGTGTTTCTAGCTTCCAACAGTGCAGTAATATCTAATGCTTGTGTTTCTAGCTTCAACAGTACAGTAATACCTAATGCTTGTGTTTCTAGCTTCAACAGTACAGTAATATCTAATGCTTGTGTTTCTAGCTTCAACAGTACAGTAATATCTAATGCTTGTGTTTCTAGCTTCAACAGTACAGTAATATCTAATGCTTGTGTTTCTAGCTTCCAACAGTACAGTAATACCTAATGCTTGTGTTTCTAGATCCAACAGTACAGTAATATCTAATGTTTGTGTTTCTAGCTTCCAACAGTACAGTAATACCTAATGCTTGTGTTTCTAGCTCCAACAGTGCAGTAATACATAATGCTTGTGTTTCTAGCTCCAACAGTGCAGTAATATCTAATGCTTGTGTTTCTAGCTCCAACAGTACAGTAATACCTAATGCTTGTGTTTCTAGCTCCAACAGTACAGTAATACCTAATGATTGTGTTTCTAGCTCCAACAGTAAAGTAATACCTAATGCTTGTGTTTCTAGCTCCAACAGTACAGTAATACCTAATGCTTGTGTTTCTAGCTTCCAACAGTACAGTAATACCTAATGCTTGTGTTTCTAGCTCCAACAGGGCAGTAATACCTAATGCTTGTGTTTCTAGCTCCAACAGTGCAGTAATATCTAATGCTTGTGTTTCTAGCTCCAACAGTACAGTAATACCTAATGCTTGTGTTTCTAGCTCCAACAGGGCAGTAATACATAATGCTTGTGTTTCTAGCTCCAACAGTGCAGTAATATCTAATGCTTGTGTTTCTAGCTCCAACAGTACAGTAATACCTAATGCTTGTGTTTCTAGCTCCAACAGTACAGTAATACCTAATGATTGTGTTTCTAGCTCCAACAGTAAAGTAATACCTAATGCTTGTGTTTCTAGCTCCAACAGTACAGTAATACCTAATGCTTGTGTTTCTAGCTTCCAACAGTACAGTAATACCTAATGCTTGTGTTTCTAGCTCCAACAGTACAGCAATACAAAACAATACACACATCATCCATGAAGTAAAAATAAAGAATGGAAGAAATATCAGAGCTCCGAGACACAGATCTGGGGAAGGGTACCAAAACATTTCTGCAGCATTGAAGGTCCCCAATAACACAGTGGCCTCCATCATTATTAAATGGAAGCAGTTTGGAACCACCAAGACTCTCCCTAGAGTTGGCCGCCCGGCCAAACTGAGCAATTGGGAAAGAAGGGAGGTGACCAAGAACCCGACGGTAACTCTGACGGAGCTCCAGAGTTCCTCTGTGGAGATGGAAGAACCTTCAAGAAGGACAACCATTTTTGCAGCACTCCACCAATCAGGACTTACATTTACATTACATTTAAGTCATTTAGCAGACGCTCTTATCCAGAGCGACTTACAAATTGGTGCATTCACCTTATGACATCCAGTGGGACAGTCACTTAACAATAGTGCATCTAAAACTTAGGGGGGTGGGGTGAGAGGGATTACTTAACCTATCCTAGGTATTCCTTAAAGAGGTGGGGTTTCAGGTGTCTCCGGAAGGTGGTGATTGACTCCGCTGTCCTGGCGTCGTGAGGGAGTTTGTTCCACCATTGGGGGGCCAGGGCAGCGAACAGTTTTGACTGGGCTGAGCGGGAGCTGTACTTCCTCAGTGGTAGGGAGGCGAGCAGGCCAGAGGTGGATGAACGCAGTGCCCTTGTTTGGGTGTAGGGCCTGATCAGAGCCTGGAGGTACTGAGGTGCCCTTCCCCTCACAGCTCCGTAGGCAAGCACCATGGTCTTGTAGCGGATGCGAGCTTCAACTGGAAGCCAGTGGAGAGAACGGAGGAGCGGGGTGACGTGAGAGAACTTGGGAAGGTTGAACACCAGACGGGCTGCGGCGTTCTGGATGAGTTGAAGGGGTTTAATGGCACAGGCAGGGAGCCCAGCCAGCAGCGAGTTGCAGTAATCCAGACGGGAGATGACAAGTGCCTGGATTAGGACCTGCGCCGCTTCCTGTGTGAGGCAGGGTCGTACTCTGCGGATGTTGTAGAGCATGAACCTACAGGAACGGGCCACCGCCTTGATGTTGGTTGAGAACGACAGGGTGTTGTCCAGGATCACGCCAAGGTTCTTGGCGCTCTGGGAGGAGGACACAATGGAGTTGTCAACCGTGATGGCGAGATCATGGAACGGGCAGTCCTTCCCCGGGAGGAAGAGCAGCTCCGTCTTGCCGAGGTTCAGCTTGAGGTGGTGATCCGTCATCCACTTAATGGTAGAGTGGCCAGAAAGAAGCCACTCTTCAGTAAAAGGCTCGCTTGGAGTTTGCTAAAAAGCACCTAAAGGATTCTCAGACCATGAGAAACAAGATTCTCTGGTCTGATGAATCCAAGATTGAACTCTTTGGCTTGAATGCCAAGCATCACGTCTGGAGGAAACCTGGCACCATCCCTACGGTGAAGCATGGTGATGGCAGCATCATGCTGTTGGGATGTTTTTCAGCGGTAGGGACTGAGAGACTAGTCGGGATCGAGGGGAAATATTAACGGAGCAGAGAACAGAGAGATCCTTGATGAAAGACCTGCTCCAGACGCTCAGGACCTCAGACTGGGGGGGTTCACCTTCCAACAAGACAATGACCCTAAGTACACAGCCAAGACTACGCAGGAGTGGCTTCGAGACAAGTCTCTGAATGCCCTTGAATGGCCCAGCCAGAAACCAGACATGAACCCAATCTAACAACTCTGGGGAGACCTGAAAATAGCCGTGCAGGGACGCTCCCCATTCCAACCCGACAGAGCTTGAGTGGATCTGCAGAGAAGAATGGTAGAAACACCCAAATACAGGTGTGCCAAGCTTGTAGCGTCATACCCAATAAAAACATTAGTAGAGAGAATGATTTATTTCAGCTTTGGAAGACCCATTTGTGACCAAGCTTTGACATCCTGAATGATGTCTTGAGATGTTGCTTCAATATATCTGCACAGAAAGATATCATGATTAATGTAAATGTCATTGTTTGTATGTAACGGTAATGTATGTTATGTCATTGGGTGTCAGTTGTTTAGTGAACTCTGCCATGATGTGCTGTAGCACTAGGCAGAACCATTACTAGACCAATTCACTCCTCTCTTTCTAAATATGCTATTAAATCTAAACTTGTTTGTTTTCTTTGTTTAAGACTTAAAAATTGGTCTTATGATGTGATTAACCCATTACACGGACTCAGAACAACCATACCGAGAGTAAACAAGTCCTACTAGATCTAAAACCAGGAAAAATATAATCTATCTGCCATTTAACATTCTGCAATATTGCCCAACTTAAGAGTTGTTTATTAACCATTAGTTTACCCCTTGACAGAAAAAACACATCTCCTGTACACCAAGGACTCAAGGAAGAGTTGCAGGGTATAGGAGAAGAATGTGCCTATTTGAAAGCTACAAAAAAAATGTGCAGATCACTCCGGCTTTGCAGTATGTTAATGCTTCCTATCCTGTACCTCCCAGTCCCATAACAGATCTAGTCGTCTCAGGCCAGTTCTCTCTGCATCCCAGGGCGTAGCTTCTTCCAGTGTGGTGGGACAGGTCATGTTGTCTCGGGGACATCTGTCCTTCACTGTCCTTCCCCCTGCGAATAACCACCAGGACCTGAGTGGACAGTCTAGCCTGGTGGAGACAGGACACGGCTTCTACGTGGGACATCCCCTCCAAGCTGCTGCCGTTGATGGACAGGATACTGTCCCCACGCTGAATGGTTCCTTCCAGGCCGGCCACGCCTTTAGAGAACACCCGATGGACCTGCCCCAAACAGAGGTAAGTGGGAGAGTTAAGAAGTGAAGTTAAATCCCAAATCAACTCCTAGCCCCTACACACTAGGCACTCCAATCTAAGGGATTGATGGTAAGTGGAGTGGGAGAGTAATGAATTGTTCAACATTGAATCGAGACAAAAACATTTGTTTACTCTAGGTTTCTCATTACTTACTCCATATCTTTCATGACATTTTCAAATGATTTTTTGTTTGTTTTGTTTTTAAACATGTACTGTACTACTGTAATACTACTATAATACTACTGCTATACTACTGTTATACTACTGTAATACTACGGTTATACTACTGTAATACTACTGTTATACTACTGTAATACTACTGTTATACTACTGTAATACTACTGTTATACTACTGTAATACTACTGTTATACTACTGTAATACTACTGTAATACTACTGTTATACTACTGTAATACTACTGTTATACTACTGTTATACTACTGTAATACTACTGTTATACTACTGTAATACTACTGTTATACTACTGTAATACTACTGTTATACTACTGTAATACTACTGTTATACTACTGTAATACTACTGTTATACTACTGGTATACTACTGGTATACTACCGTTATACTACTGTTATACTACTGTTATACTACTGTTATACTACTGTAATACTACTGTAATACTACTGTAATACTACTGTTATACTACTGTTATACTACTGGTATACTACTGTTATACTACTGTAATACTACTGTAATACTACTGTAATACTACTGGTATACTACTGTTATACTACTGTAATACTACTGTAATACTACTGTTATACTACTGTTATACTACTGGTATACTACTGTAATACTACTGTAATACTACTGTTATACTACTGTAATACTACTGTAATACTACTGTAATACTACTGTTATACTACTGGTATACTACTGGTATACTACCGTTATACTACTGTTATACTACTGTTATACTATTGTTATACTACTGTTATACTAGTGTACTTACAGTTATGGACTTCTGCTCAAGGTCCATTCCACCAGCGATACTGAAACCAAGTCCAGATCCCTCTTCTTTAGAGAAGACTACAAAGTGGGTATCATCTTTATCCTAGGTGGGGGGCAGAAACAACACACACAATGTGAATCTTTCAAGACAAGGATGAAAATACTTCAACAATGTCTCAGACATTATATCCCTGATCCCCTACATCTCCTCTCGCCTGGTGCTGTCTTAACAACTCCTATTTTCATCAACTTTATTTAACCAGGTAGGCAAGTTGAGAACAAGTTCTCATTTACAACTGTGACCTGGCCAAGATAAAGCAAAGCAGTTCGACACATACAACGACACAGAGTTACACATGGAGTAAAACAAACATACAGTCAATAATACAGTATAAACAAGTCTATATATAATGTGAGAAAATGAGGTGAGAAGGGAGGTAAAGGAAAAAAGGCCATGGTGGCGAAGTAAATACAATATAGCAAGTAAAACACTGGAATGGTAGATTTGCAGTGGAAGAATGTGCAAAGTAGAAATATAAATAATGGGATGCAAAGGAGTAAAATAAATAAATACAGTAGGGGAAGAGGTAGTTGTTTGGGCTAAATTATAGATGGGCTATGTACAGGTGCAGTAATCTGTGAGCTGCTCTGACAGTTGGTGCTTAAAGGGAGATAAGTGTTTCCAGTTTCAGAGATTTTTGTAGTTCGTTCCAGTCATTGGCAGCAGAGAACTGGAAGGAGAGGCGGCCAAAGGAAGAATTGGTTTTGGGGGTGACCAGAGAGATATACCTGCTGGAGAGCGTGCAACAGGTGGGTGCTGCTATGTTGACCAGCGAGCTGAGATAAGGGGGCTTTACCTAGGCAGGGTCTTGTAGATGACCTGGAGCCAGTGGGTTTGGCGACGAGTATGTAGCGAGGGCCAGCCAACGAGAGCGTACAGGTCGCAGTGGTTGTTAGTATATGGGGCTTTGGTGACGAAACAGATGACACTGTGATAGACTGCATCCAATTTATTGAGTAGGGTATTGGAGGCTATTTTGTAAATGACATCGCCGAAGTCGAGGATCGGTAGGATGGTGAGTTTTACGAGGGTATGTTTGGCAGCATGAGTGAAGGATGCTTTGTTGCGAAATAGGAAGCCAATTCTAGATTTAACTTTGGATTGGAGATGTTTGATGTGATTCTGGAAGGAAAGTTTACAGTCTAACCAGACACCTAGGTATTTGTAGTTGTCCACATATTCTAAGTCAGAACCGTCCAGAGTAGTGATGCTGGACGGGCGGGCAGGTGCAGGCAGCGATTGGTTAAAGAGCATGCATTTAGTTTTACTTGTATTTAAGAGCCGTTGGAGACCACGGAAGGAGAGTTGTATGGCATTGAAGCTCGTCTGGAGGTTTGTTAACATGGTGTCCAAAGAAGGGCCAGAAGTATACAGAATGGTGTCATCTGCGTAGAGGTGGATCAGAGACTCACCAGCAGCAAGAGCGACATCATGATGTATATGTAACAGTATAACTTTAGACCGTCCCCTCGCCCATACCCGGGCGCGAACCAGGGACCCTCTGCACACATCAACAACAGTCGCCCACGAAGCATCGTTACCCATCGCTCCACAAAAGCCACGGCCCTTGCAGAGCAAGGGGAACTACTACTTCACGGTCTCAGAGCAAGTGACGTCACCGATTGAAATGATATTTAGCGCAAACACAGCTAACTAGCTAGCCATTTCACATCCGTTACATATACAGAGAAGAGAGTCGGCCCAAGAATTGAACCCTGTGGCACCCCCATAGAGACTGCCAGAGGCCCGGACAACAGGCCCTCCGATTTGACACACTGAACTCTATCAGAGAAGGAGTTGGTGAACCAGGCGAGGAAATCATTTGAGAAACCAAGGCTATCGAGTCTGCCAATGAGGATGTGGTGATTGACAGAGACGAAAGCCTTGGCCAGATCAATGATTACGGCTGCACAGCATTGTTTCTTATCGATGGAGGTTACGATATCGTTTAAGACCTTGAGCGTGGCTGAGGTGCACCCATGACCAGCTCTGAAACCAGATTGCATAGCGGTGGGATTCGAAATGGTCGGTTATCTGTTTGTTGACTTGGCTTTCGAAGACCTTAGAAAGGCAGGGTAGGATATATATAGGTCTGTAGCAGTTTGGGGTCAAGAGTGTCTCCCCCTTTGAAGAGGGGGATGACCGCAGCTGCTTTCCCATCTTTGGGAATCGCAGACGACACGAAAGAGAGGTTGAACAGACCGGTAATAGGGGTGGCAACAGATCATGTTAGAAAGAAAGGGTCCAGATTGTCTAGCCCGGCTGATTTGTAGGGGTCCAGATTTTGCAGCTCTTTCAGAACATCAGCTGAATGGATTTGGGAGAAGGAGAAATAGGGAAGGCTTGGGCGAGTTGCTGTGGGGGGTGCAGTGCTGTTTCTAGTGACACAGCTAGCACTGTGATGTCTTACACCACTGGGCCACTCGGGAGGGCAGGGGGGAATATTAACAACTACTTCCGTTTTTTGGTGAGTTCTAGAGAGAAATCAAATCATTCACAATAGAAATTAGTAGTTTTCATTAGGCAAATCCTTAACCTAGTTCAGCGCAGAAAACGTGGTAATTAACTACAATGACCATAATCCATTGTACTTGTTCATTAAAGGCCCAGGATAGAATCGGATACACACAGACCACATGAGAGAGGAATCAACACAACACAAGAGAGGGATAGAGACAGTTGATGAGGTAGCTACTAAAACGATTTGGTCAGACAGCTCTGCAGCATAGCTAGTAGCCTAGCTAAATAGGATCAATCAATGGGGAGCACAGACATAACATTGCATGGTTGTCTGGCTGGCTGGCTGGCTGCTACTGCCTCAGCAGAGATGAGATGATGACTTTAAGGAATTAAATAATGAAGTAATAAACCCAACTGAAATATTTTATTAAAGTAATATCAATAAATGATGGACACGCCCCCACAGAAATGGGCCTTCCGCATCTGCAGTGGAAGGTGGAAGAGCTATAGCAGTGTTTATCAGACCAGGAGACATCCCATCTGAGGTGAAAGGTGACAGAACTAGAGCAGTGTTTATCAGACCAGGAGACATCCCATCTGAGGTGAAAGGTGACAGAACTAGAGCAGTGTTTATCAGACCAGGAGACATCCCATCTGAGGTGACAGGTGACAGAACTAGAGCAGTGTAGGTCAGACCAGGAGACATCCCATCTGAGGTGAAAGGTGACAGAACTAGAGTAGTGTTCATCAGACCAGGAGACATCCCATCTGAGGTGAAAGGTGACAGAACTAGAGCAGTGTTGGTCAGACCAGGAGACATCCCATCTGAGGTGACAGGTGACAGAACTAGAGCAGTGTTGTTCAGACCAGGAGACATCCCATCTGAGGTGAAAGGTGACAGAACTAGAGCAGTGTTGGTCAGACCAGGAGACATCCCATCTGAGGTGACAGAACTAGAGCAGGGTTTATCAGACCAGGAGACATCCCATCTGAGGTGAAAGGTGACAGAACTAGAGCAGTGTTGGTCAGACCAGGAGACATCCCATCTGAGGTGACAGAACTAGAGCAGGGTTTATCAGACCAGGAGACATCCCATCTGAGGTGAAAGGTGACAGAACTAGAGCAGTGTTTATCAGACCAGGAGACATCCCATCTGAGGTGACAGAACTAGAGCAGTGTTGTTCAGACCAGGAGACATCCCATCTGAGGTGAAAGGTGACAGAACTAGAGCAGTGTTTATCAGACCAGGAGACATCCCATCTGAGGTGACAGGTGACAGAACTAGAGCAGTGTTGTTCAGACCAGGAGACATCCCATCTGAGGTGAAAGGTGACAGAACTAGAGCAGTGTTTATCAGACCATGGGACATTCCAAAAATCTGTCTTTTCATGACAACGTTTAGCTCTAAGTGTCACGGGACTTGTCTGAAGGTAACCCATAACCGGGCTGAACAATTTATGGAAGTGAATGGGGCATTTCCACAACAAAGGTATAGGGTTAATTCCACTGTAAATGTAGTTTCAATTTGTTTAGCTTTCTAATATCTCTCAGATATAGGACAGACACTTCAAAACCTACCTACTGTTGATTTATTTTGGGACTGTCTGTTATTTTGGGACTGCCAAATTCAAATGTTAAAACATGTAAATATATTATATATAAAGGTGTCCTAAAATTCTAAATAAAATATTGAAATAATCCTTGGTATGACCATCTTAAAACAATTCCATACGACCATCTTAAAACAATTCCATACAACCATCTTAAAACAATTCCATATGACCATCTTAAAACAATTCCATATGACCATCTTAAAACAATTCCATACGACCATCTTAAAACAATTCCATACGACCATCTTAAAACAATTCCATACAACCATCTTAAAACAATTCCATACGACCATCTTAAAACAATTCCATATGACCATCTTAAAACAATTCCATACGACCATCTTAAAACAATTCCATACAACCATCTTAAAACAATTCCATATGACCATCTTAAAACAATTCCGTATGTTAGCTTATTAGAAACCCAGCCCCTTAGACCTTAGGTGGTTAATAAGTGGATAAGCTGTACAGTAATGGGCAGTCACTACCTTATTAATGAAGTGTGGTGAGCATTTGAATCAAAGAGAGAGAAAAGACCATAGTTAAACAGTTTTGAACAAATACATCCTGCCACACTGGGTAGCACAGAGCAACATTTTAAGGGGCATTGCACTAATAATGGCGCTGACTAGGGAAACGTATCTGCTGTTCTTAGTGCCAGTTTGCATATTCAAACTAAAACAATGTAACTAATAATGGGCATCTTTATGCTTTCTTTAATAAAATAATGATAAAAAAATACTCTTTCAATATGCCTGTTTATTTAGTTATGGATCCATAATGAATTCCTATTGGAATAAATATCAATGAACTACAGAAATATTGGAACAAAGTTGTCTAATGAAGGTTAGCAAATTGTTGCTTCCTGGAAAATACTCTTTCAAACACACACGGTCACGTTGTACAGCGCCATAATAAAGCTGAGTCACTCAATCATGTAGCCCAGCATCTACATAAAGCTGAGTCACTCAATCATGTAGCCCAGCACCACAGCTGGTCAGGGAGGAGAGACAGGGAGGAGAGACAGGGAGGAGAGACAGGGAGGAGAGACAGGTGGTCAGGGAGGAGAGACAGGGAGGAGAGACAGGGAGGAGAGACAGGGAGGAGAGACAGGTGGTCAGGGAGGAGAGACAGGGAGGAGAGACAGGGAGGAGAGACAGGGAGGAGAGAGTTAAGAGAAAGGGCCCTGTCAGCATCATATGGGATTTCTTTGAGAAAGCATGAAGGGTTCAATATGCAGTGTGAGTGTATGGCTGAGTGTATGGCTGAGTGTATGGCTGAGTGTATGGCTGACTTTATGGCTGAGTGTATGGCTGAGTGTATGGCTGAGTGTATGGCTGTGTGTATGGCTGACTTTATGGCTGAGTGTATGGCTGACTTTATGGGTCAGTGTATGGCTGAGTGTATGGCTGAGTGTATGGCTGAGTGTATGGCTGACTTTATGGGTCAGTGTATGGCTGAGTGTATGGCTGAGTGTATGGCTGAGTGTATGGTTGACTTTATGGCTGTGTGTATGGCTGACTTTATGGCTGAGTGTATGGCTGGGTGTATGGCTGGGTGTATGGCTGGGTGTATGGCTGGGTGTATGGCTGGGTGTATGGCTGGGTGTATGGCTGAGTGTATGGCTGGGTGTATGGCTGAGTGTACGGCTGAGTGTACGGCTGAGTGTACAGCTGAGTGTACGGCTGAGTGTATGGCTGGGTGTATGGCTGAGTGTATGGCTGAGTGTATGGCAGGGAACAAATCATTAGACAAAGTTGTGTGTGTGTTGGTGTGTGTTACCGGTTACCTCAGAGAGAGCCTTGGCCTCCTGTAGCAGTGCCAACACGTCTGTCTTGGTGGTCACGGAGGCCAGGACCGCCTGCAGCTTACTCTGCTCCACCGGAGAGCCAGCCAGCACTGTCAAACTGCAGAGGAAACAGACCCTTCCAATATGGACTGTGACCTACTGCTTTACTCGTGTGTCTGTGTGAGTGTGTGTGTGTCTCTGTGTGTCTGTCTGTCTACAACCTTTGGAGGATTTACGTATTGTATATTTGAATCCTGTTGTAGAAATAGTATAGACAGGGTTGGTGTTCGCACTTACCTGATGGACCAGTTCTGAATATCTGCCTGTTGCCAGTTGGTTTTCCTCTGAATGGGGTCCAGGCTGGCCCCGGCACCCGCCCAGCTGGCCCTGGTCGGGTGCACCCCGGTGGGGTTAGCAGGCGGGGAACAGCCCCCTGTTTGGTTCTGAACGACCTCTGTGGGCCTGGCCGGGTGTATCTCCAGCGACGTCTTAATGGTGGCGTTGGTCCCTGGGTCGCTGGAGAAGTCATCGGTGCAGAGCTTGTCCAGGTCGGGCATGCTAAGGGCCCTGAGCTCCCTCAGTCTGGACCGGGACAGGTTGGCATGACCTCGGGCCTGGCGACTCCGCATTACCGGAGGCGTCTGAGGGGTTAGGGTTACAACTCCTGGGGAGGTTCTGGGACTTTCTCCATCTCCAAGTTTGTCCTGGATATGTCCGAGGGGAGCTTCGCTAGTGCTGCAGCTTTGCGTCAACAGGTCAAAGTTTGTGAGGGTCAGGCTCGACGGCGACTTGCGAAGCTGAGGCGACATTGGGGTCAAGGGGGTTAATGCGTTGAAGTTGTCGATGCACGAACTGAAGCTCCTTCGTAGCGAACGACAGTCTATGGAGCTCACCGATCCAGACATGTAGCCAGACAGTCTGCGGTTGAGAGGCGGCTTCAACGTTGCCGTCAGAGCATAGGACTGAGCAAAGGACTGGATGTCGATGCATTTGAGCACTGGCTTGTCGAAGCTTGCCAGGTTCTCAAAGGACTTGATCCTCTGGCGGACAGAGAAGGGGTTTGGGTCCCTTGAGACGCTGTTGTCTGTGGAGAAACTACGACGCTCCATCGCCTTCAGTTTGGACTTGTTTGCTTTGAGGCTCTCAGTTTCAGCCGTCTCTGTTATACTACAGTTCATGTGAGAGATGTCTATGGGACCATTGCTCATAGGCAAAGGAACCCCATCTACGGATTCTAGGACTATCGAGTTCACTGCTGATTCACTGGTAGTGTTGTTGGCTTTTTCAAGATTACACACCGAGCCAGGGGTTGTAGGGGTTCCTGACCATAGACTGGTCTCTACTGGATTTCCATTGACCTGATCCTTGTGTTGAGAAATATTTTTGGTATGAGGAATTGAGTAATCGTTTGAATACACAACTTCCTTTGGTGCCAGAACTGGTGTAGGCGTGGAGGAGGGAGATGAGGATGAGAGTCGCACCTCAATGAAGGTCCTCTGGGTAGTTTGGACTGGCTCTGGTCGTTCTTTTGACTTGGCCACCGCCAAAATCCCTTGCTCCACCTCTTTGTGTAGACGTTGCTCCTCTACCTTTATCTTGGTAGTTGATTGTGATTGGCTGATTGGTTCTGGTGTAGTAGTGGTTGTGGGGTTGTCCTGGCCTCCATCTGTTACGGGCGTGGCAGGGCTACTACTGCTGCTCCGGTCTTGCTGTTTACTCTTTAGGCTGCTGGTTACGGCTGCCTTTCTGGTAAGCAGAGGGGAATCCACGTTCCTGGTTTGCAGGGGGGAGCCCACCTTCTTGGCTTGCAGTTTGGGGGACTGGAGCGGAGAAGTGTTGTTGGCTTTCCTCAGAACCGACGGACTTTCTGCTCTGGATGGTTTTGGGGAAAGTTGCTCCAGGGGTTTGGTTTTACTCTTGATGTTGAGCCCCTTCATTTTGGGTGCAGTGCTGCTGGTCTTCTGGACTTTGTCATTGACTCTGAGCCTGCTGCTACTGCTGGATAGAGGACTGTCTGTTGAAATGTTGTTGACTGATTTGGGACCGGATGTCCTGAGAGAGGGACTATTAGGGTTATTCTGGACCAACCTGAGGTCCAGGGATGTTAAGGGAACTTTCTCTCTCTCCCTGTCTCTTGTTGTTAGCGATGTTGACGAGGGAACTTTCTCTCTCTCCCTGTCTCTTGTTGTTAGCGATGTTGATGAGGCAACTTTCTCTCTCTCCCTGTCTCTTGTTGTTAGCGATGTTGATGAGGGAACTTTCTCTCTCTCCCTGTCTCTTGTTGTTAGCGATGTTGACGAGGGAACTTTCTCTCTCTCACTGTCTCTTGTTGTTAGCGATGTTGATGAGGGAACTTTCTCTCTCTCCCTGTCTCTTGTTGTTAGCGATATTGACAAGGGAACTTTCTCTCTCTCCCTGTCTCTTGTTGTTAGCAATATTGACGAGGGAACTTTCTCTCTCTCCCTGTCTCTTGTTGTCAGCGATATTGACGAGGGAACTTTCTCTCTCTCCCTGTCTCTTGTTGTTAGCAATATTGACGAGGGAACTTTCTCTCTCTCCCTGTCTCTTGTTGTCAGCGATATTGACGAGGGAACTTTCTCTCTCTGACTGTCTCTTGTTGTTAGCGATGTTGACAATGGTTTAGATGCACCTGACCAGACATTGCTATAGTTGGAGGGATTTGCCTCCCCCACCGTTGAGTGGGATGATGACGATTGTGTGTTAGATAGTTTTCCTAAAGCCACAGCCGGTGAAACGTTTGTACGGAGTCGGGCTGACCTCTCCTGACTCTGTCGCGCGATGTTGTGGCTAGCCGCTGCAATGGGGGTACTGCAGACGCTTAATGAAGGAGCATGGCCGGGTTTTATTGGATGTGTTATAACAGTGTCACAAACCCTGTTGACACCACTTTCTGAAGGCCCTGCAGGGCTTGTAGTGGGCACAGAATCTGTATCGTTGGAAGACTGGCAGGGCATTTCTTGGCAAGGGGAACCTTTGGCCTCCACAGCCAGAAAGGCACCTGAGGATAGAGAGCCAGAGGCAGGCAGACACTGAGACAGTGAGGGGAATGGTTTCTGATCGGGGTTGGATTGGGTTGTTACAACAGAGCAGTCTTCGTTTTGCTGGGAGGCCGCTGAAGTAGTAGTGACAGTGGAGGAGGAGGAAGCAGCAGAGTCTAGTGTTACATCAAAGGGCCTAGTCTCCTTTGTACTGTGGCTGCCGTCAGAGCCAGAGATAGAGATATGAAGCTGTGGAGACAATGGCCCATCTGTTAGGTGAGTCAGCGCTGCCTGACTCAGAGTGCTGGGCCGCTGGGCCTCACTGTAACAAATCTCCACTTCCTCCTCATCAGAATCCGTGTCCTGGGGCTCAGCGCCGACACTGCGGCTCGCCGGTTTGTTATCGCCGGCAGCGCCACGGCTGTCTTCGCTCTCCGAATCACTGTCGCCGACCATGTCGTACATGTTGCAGTTAGAATCGGCAGCAGAGGCACCGGGGGGTCTCTCCACCCTATTTGAAAGAGCATTCATTCCCTCGTCTGTGACATTACTGCTAAAGTTTCTGGAGTAATTGTTCAAGAATGTTTTACCCACAGGCATGAGGCAGCATTTCTTTCCAGAGTCCAAGACAGAGAAGTCCAACTGACTGGGCAATGTTGGAGGAGTCTGAACCGTGCTTTTCTCATTCTCTGGCAGGGCCTTGCTGTCTACAGCTGACTTACAGGCCATAGTCTCAGTTTGTTGTGCTTCTGAAGGGGCTTTGAGGGTATTGGAAGAGCTCTTTACATCGGATGAGCTTAGTCTGGTCATGACGTCATCAATGTAGGTGACCGGTATATCGTTGCTGTGGTTGTGGTTGATTGGGGTTGTGGGTTTGGGATTGTGATTGGTCAGTGAGGAGGAGGAGGAGGAGGAGGAGGGACTTCCTGGATTTGGAGCCCCCCCATTGGAGGGACCCATGACATCACAACTCCCCGATGACATCATGAGGCTGGACAGGCGATCTACAGCTGTAATGAGGCGAGATGAATGAATTACTTCAGAGGCAGTCAGGTTTTAGTTGTGTGACACTTAATGTTAAATTGCTCTTATATCTACACTGTATACCTACAGTGTAGTAAGCCTAACACTGTAATTCATACAGAAACAGCATGGAGAACATTATTCTAGTAATTACATTTTACTAAAGTACAATTTAGCAACATGTTAAAACAAAGCACATATTTTGAAATCAACTCTTCACATAAAATAACAAGTACTATACTCATTCTGTCTAGAATGTACTTTCATTCTTCAACTGAATGAGACATTTATTTCAGCAACCTCATGTAATCAAGCCACTTTGAACCAGACATGAGAGAGTTGAGAAATGAGCAATGGGACGTCAGTATTTAATGGCATATTCAATAATACTAATCACGTGACCGAATGCACCAATAACGTCAGACATACCAGGAAGTAAGTTGACATACTGAATCTGTTTTACAAATCAACATTCCTTTGACGCCAGCGCATTTCCACTGACCTGGATTCCCAATATCTAAAAAGGCTTTGGAAAAGCTCTCGGATCAAATGACAAATTCCTCAAATCTGATGTGGAAAGGATTTTGTGGATCGAACCAGCAGCCCCTTGTTCGGTCTTACAGCCCAGCAGAAGCAAGTCTGTTGTAGCCTGGTTAAACCAGACTGAAATCTGTGCTCACCATGGTTTTACAGAGCATCAATTTGGATTCCAGGCTTGGTCTGTTGTGCATTAAGTTAAACAGTTATGAATGCAATGGATGACAAATACACTGTTATTGTATAGCGTCATGCTTTACAAAGAAGAGGGTGGTTTGATCTCCACACCTCCCACAGAGAGACAGGCAGACAATGACACACATGCAGACAGACAGATTATTAGGGACACACCGTTAGGCTACTCTTCTTCAGATTAGGTTAGTTGTTGTTGTTGTTGTGAGTGCCGAGGCAACCGCGTCGAAAACGGTGTGGTTACAGAAAGACAGTAACCAATAAGCAACCAAATAACAACAACAAGAACAACAACAAGAACAACAACAATAACAACAACAAGAACAACAGCTATGCAAGATCTAATGTCAGCTCATGCTAACAAGGCATGTGGCAGCGCGGGGACTTCTACCAACTTCTACGGATCTACTACTGGTAGGTTTAGTTCAATTCCGGCAACGTTCCTAGCATTCCCTGATTTCCTAGAAATCCTGGTTGGAAAATTCCCGGAATCTGGACGAAATAATCAGGAAATCCAGAATCCTCAAACCAGGATTTCTGGGAATTTTGGGAAAGGTAGTGGAATTTTGCAACCCTTGGTCAACTACTGGTCAACTACTGGTTACTACTGGTCACTACTGGTCAACTACTGGTCAACTACTGAGGTAAATAAATGGATAGTCACCATGGATACAAAGCCAGCAGCGTGCTGTTCCCTTTGGGGTGCAGGGTTAGGGTTCTGCCAGCAGAGGGCAGACTGCTGAGGTCCTATGTCTTAGGGAAGGCAGCATTAGGGGAGGATGGAAGGGGCAACAGGAAGACAGACTGTGCTCTTAGTGACTAGTGAGTGGCGGTAGTCAAGGATTCTTTATAGGGATAGTTCATGGTCAAGTTTCATCTTGTTTTATTCGAACTAGGGTTTTATCATTCAAGTGATCTATCCTTATAATTATAATAAGCTTCCTTTTATTCCTCCCTTCCCTTGTCTTGATGTCGATCTGATATCGATTGGATAGGTGGAGAGCTATGTGACGGTCACAGCCTTGCTTACATCCATCAATTTGCGCATTATCAATGATTACTTCAAGGAAGAAGAAAGAACTGAAGGTTATTTTGTACGTTTTATTCCAACACCACAGGTGATGTGGAGAGTCTCTGATCACTCCAGGTGAGCTCATGAGTGCTGGACAGTTGTTTAAAAAAATATTTGTTACGTTATTTTAGTTAGTATTCAGGTGGAAACCGTTCAAGAGCCCTGGTTGTTATAATGCTGTCATAGGCATGACATAACATGATATTACAGATAATGCCCACTGTCAGAATACTGACTGGCATGAAAACACCTTTCATGCTATCTGGGGTTAAGTCAATATTTGTAATGTTTCAAGCTTTAGTGTAATGTAAGTTATAAAGATGTTGTTAATAACACAGATGATGTCATCGCATGACAGGTCGCATGAAGGTGTAACGTCAAATCACAGGTCTGACGCATAGACTCACCTGACATGGGCCTCTTGACCTCCAGCGCGAGGGTCACGGGAAGGTTGTGCATGAGCTCACAGATGTCGTGATAGGACGAGGAGCACGTGGGCGTGTCCCCAATCGACACGATCTCGTCTCCCACACACATCCTGCCCCGGGATTCCTGCAACCAGGCCATAAAGTGTCACATCTCAAAAGGTACCGTGTATGAGGTCATAAAAAGGGGACGGTGGAGAGGATCAAACAAAGCAACGTTTTGTAAAGAAGGATGAAGACATTAGGGCGTTTAGGGCAAGGAACAGGAGGCCAGCTTAATAGTTTTATTGAGGACGTACGATTGTATACTGGCTGAATTTATCAGTGTACTGCAGTTAGATAAATATTGTCTGGCTGATTTTATCAGTGTACTGCAGTTAGATAAATATTGTCTGGCTGATTTTATCAGTGTACTGCAGTTAGATAAATATTGTCTGGCTGATTTTATCAGTGTACTGCAGTTAGATACATATTGTCTGGCTGATTTTATCAGCAGTTAGATAAATATTGTCTGGCTGATTTTATCAGCAGTTAGATAAATATTGTCTGGCTGATTTTATCAGTGTACTGCAGTTAGATAAATATTGTCTGGCTGATTTTATCAGTGTACTGCAGTTAGATACATATTGTCTGGCTGATTTTACCAGTGTACTGCAGTTAGATACATATTGTCTGGCTGATTTTATCAGTGTACTGCAGTTAGATAAATATTGTCTGGCTGATTTTATCAGTGTACTGCAGTTAGATACATATTGTCTGGCTGATTTTAGCAGTGTACTGCAGTTAGATACATATTGTCTGGCTGATTTTAGCAGTGTACTGCAGTTAGATAAATATTGTCTGGCTGATTTTAGCAGTGTACTGCAGTTAGATACATATTGTCTGGCTGATTTGATCAGTGTACTGCAGTTAGATAAATATTGTCTGGCTGATTTTATCAGTGTACTGCAGTTAGATACATATTGTCTGGCTGATTTGATCAGTGTACTGCAGTTAGATAAATATTGTCTGGCTGATTTTATCAGTGTACTGCAGTTAGATACATATTGTCTGGCTGATTTGATCAGTGTACTGCAGTTAGATAAATATTGTCTGGCTGATTTTATCAGTGTACTGCAGTTAGATACATATTGTCTGGCTGATTTGATCAGTGTACTGCAGTTAGATAAATATTGTCTGGCTGATTTTATCAGTGTACTGCAGTTAGATACATATTGTCTGGCTGATTTGATCAGTGTACTGCAGTTAGATACATATTGTCTGGCTGATTTGATCAGTGTACTGCAGTTAGATAAATATTGTCTGGCTGATTTTATCAGTGTACTGCAGTTAGATACATATTGCCTGGCTGATTGTCTTTTAATTAACTCCTGGTACCAGTGTTAACATGGACGATTTGTGATGTCTGTGTACTGTAGACATTAGCCTGGAATCCAAAACTGATATGGTGAAATAACAGTTTGGATTCCAGGCCGGGAAAAACAACGTACTCTCTCGGCCGCTCCTCCAAGCCTCAATCCAGTGATCACCACCTTCAGAGGAGAGGATCTGATCTCCAGGTCCAGACCGAAGGACTCTTCCTCACTCCTCCTCAGGACCACCTTGTCGATGGTGCAGTGAGCTGGCTCCTCCCCCGCCAGCTCGCTGCAGGCCTCGCCCTTCTTACAGAGGAGGTTGGGGTTACAACCAGGCCGTCCCAGGGAGCGGCTGGAGGCTACCCCAGGCTGAGGGGCCAGAGACTGGGAGGATGAGGAGGTCGGACACTCCTCTCCTTTGGTGTTCTGGTTCTGCTGATTGGTTGGCTGGATGGGCGGGGTCTCGATGCTCAGCATAGTCTTGACGCGTGTCACAGCTTTGTGTTCCAGCTTAGGGGAGTGCTTGGGCTCCAGGGGGCCCTGAGGGTCCATCCTCACACCCAGGCTACTGGGGCCTGTCGTGGGGAAAGACCCTCCTCCTCCCCCGGGGGTCTGGTGGTGGTCCGACCGGCGGATAGGCATGAAGGGTGATTCTGCGCCGGAGGAAGGAACGAAACCAACCCCTTCCTGTGACTCCAGATAATTACTATGAAGCAGGATATGTGGGCCTTCACTCTCTTCGTCCAACTCTACTGATGACGTAGAGATCATGATGCCAGAGTCAGCAACCACCTCCATGGCGGTAACACGACCAGCGACCTGGCGGAAGGGCAGGGTAACTAGACAAATAAAAATAGAGAGAGAGAGAGAAAGAGAGAGCGAATGAAAGGAGAGGGTTTAACACACAGGAACTGACTTGCTGACTTGCTGGGGCTAGAGAGTCCCCAAGTTAGTCTCTTAACTGCCAGGACCAGAGGAGAGTGTTTAACACACATCCAGATATTGCACAGGAACTGACTTGCTGATCCCAATAAGTCTCATAAAAGACAGAAAACATTTTTGACCAACACGGTATCTCCATCATATCCTCACCAGCATCTTCATCATCGCTGACCTCATCGTCACGGCAGATGACTCGTCTCTGTCGGAGCAGTGGACTGCGGACGGAGCTGCTACCAGGACTACACACGCTGGGCTGGCGCTGGGTGGCCTCCACTGGCCGGTTCAACACCGGGACACCGGGAGCCTTATCATCTGTTTTGACCTCCACTCCTACACCAGAGGCATCTTTTAACCCTGCCACCAGAGGAAGACAGAGACAGAGATGTCAGGTGAAACTGGACATGAACATCAATGGTATCGGGGAAAACATAATGCTGGTTTACCCAGCTGCTGATTAGATTGATGTATGGTTCTTATCGCTATACTATAACACAACATTAGTAAACCGTTCGGCAGAAAAACCCTCTCTCTGGTCCTGGCAGTTAAGAGACTAACTTGGGGACTCTCTAGCCCCAGCAGAGGCTACCATCTCACCTCTGGTCCTGGCAGTTAAGAGACTAACTTGGGGAATCTCTAGCCCCAGCAGAGGCTACCATCTCACCTCTGGTCCTGGCAGTTAAGAGACTACCTTGGGGACTCTCTAGCCCCAGCAGAGGCTATCATCTCACCTCTGGTCCTGGCAGTTAGAGACTAACTTGGGGATTCTCTAGCTCCAGCAGAGGCTATCATCTCACCTCTGGTCCTGGCCACTCCATTGCTAAGGGGGTTGCTAGGGGCCCTTACCACACCGTGGGGTGAACGTGTGTGTGTGTGTGTGTGTGTGTGTGTGTGTGTGTGTGTGTGTGTGTGTGTGTGTGTGTGTGTGTGTGTGTGTGTGTGTGTGTGTGTGTGTGTGTGTGTGTGTGTGTGTGTGTGTGTGTGTGTGTGTGTGTGTGTGTGTGTTGGACTGTTGTAGCTAGATCTAAACCAGGACTGTTGTAGCTAGATCTAAACCAGGACTGTTGTAGCTAGATCTAAACCAGGACTGTTGTAGCTAGATCTAAAACCAGGACTGTTGTAGCTAGATATAAACCAGGACTGTTGTAGCTAGATCTAAACCAGGACTGTTGTACCTAGATCTAAACCAGGACTGTTGTAGCTAGATCTAAACCAGGACTGTTGTAGCTAGATCTAAACCAGGACAGTTGTACCTAGATCTAAACCAGGACAGTTGTACCTAGATATAAACCAGGACAGTTGTACCTAGATCTAAACCAGCACCTCTTACTGAGACCACTACCAGTTGGTGGCACTCTTTTTCATATACTATTTGGATGTGGAATAGGGGAAATGGACTGTACCATGTGGCTGAGTGGCGGGGGTGTCGTCTACTGAGGTGTTACAGCTCCTGTGGTGGAGCATGTCGTCATCACTGGATCCCATCGCAGTGGTTTCCGACAGCGACGAATGACTGGTTACTTCCTGGGAAAAGTACTGAGATAGCTCCGCCTCCGAACTCAGAGACCCTTGCTGCTCAGAAAGAGAGAGATTACATTAAAGCAAGAGGAACACCTACATTCTCAAAGCCTTGAGTGTTCCATCTACCCCATTTATCCTATGAATCGAATGAGAGTCTGAGAGCAAAAGGAACTCTGCCGAAGAGGAAGAATAGTTGAGGTCAAGGTCTTGTCTCAACCCAATGTGATTCAGCTGCAAAAACATTGGTGATTCCTAACCATAGTGAATGGACATTGACTGGTGATCGATCGATTGATTGATTTGGTTCATGTATTGATAGATCGATTGATTTATATATTGATTGTTGTGTGTAATGTATCGTACCCTGCTGGCGGGCTCCAGGAACCTCTTCATGGTCCAGCTGAGGGAGGAGCCATCTGCCTGTTTGGCCTTCACTGTGAGGGAGGGGCTCTTAGAAGGCATGCCTAGAGGTCAGAGGAAACAGGTTAGACTAGAATCCCATTCACTCAACAACCTGACTCCAATATAGATATCACAACAGACTATGATACCAGGTAAGCACTTCTAAACGCTGGCGATAAGAAATATAGTTTTGGGGGTGTGTAAGAAATATTTTGGCTATTTTCACAACCAAAATTATGGTCACAGTAGCAAGCGGTGAAACACAACATGTTGTGGGTGTGTCGAGGCTTGGCCCCTCACTGGCCAATCAGAACGTGTTCCATGGGTAAATATGTGGTTGCTTCGAGTTGTGTATTTCAAATAAAATAAAATCGAATCTAAATGTATTTGTCACATGCGCCGAATACAACAGGTGTAGAACTTAGTGAAATGCTTACTTACATTTACATTTAAGTCATTTAGCAGACGCTCTTATCCAGAGCGACTTACTACAAGCCCTTAACCAACAATGCTTAAAGAAGTTTTAATTTGAAAAGAAGTGTTAAAAGTGTAAGGGAAGTGTGACGTTCGTCATAAGGAGTAGACCAAGATGCAGCGTGGTATGTTTCCATCCTTTATTATAGAAATTAAAACTTCAAAGAACAAAACCAAACGAACAACCGAAACGTGACGCTAATAATAATGCTCACTGGCAACTATATCTAGACAAGATCCCACAAAGCACAATGGGAAAATGGCTACCTAAATATGATCCCCAATCAGAGACAACGATAAACAGCTGCCTCTGATTGGGAACCATATCAGGACCCCCATAGAAATACAATTCCCTGAGATAACCCACTCTAAATCACACCCCGATACAACCAACTTAGAGAATAAACAGCTCTCTATGGTCAGGGCGTGACAGGGTGCTTAATCAACTTAGAGAATAAACAGCTCTCTATGGTCAGGGCGTGACAGGGTGCTTAATCAACTTAGAGAATAAACAGCTCTCTATGGTCAGGGCGTGACAGGGTGGGTAATCAACTTAGAGAATAAACAGCTCTCTATGGTCAGGGCGTGACAGGGTGTGTAATCAACTTAGAGAATAAACAGCTCTCTATGGTCAGGGCGTGACAGGGTGGGTAATCAACTTAGAGAATAAACAGCTCTCTATGGTCAGGGCGTGACAGGGTGCTTAATCAACTTAGAGAATAAACAGCTCTCTATGGTCAGGGCGTGACAGGGTGCTTAATCAACTTAGAGAATAAACAGCTCTCTATGGTCAGGGCGTGACAGGGTGCGTAATCAACTTAGAGAATAAACAGCTCTCTATGGTCAGGGCGTGACAGGGTGTGTAATCAACTTAGAGAATAAACAGCTCTCTATTGTCAGGGCGTGACAGGGTGGGTAATCAACTTAGAGAATAAACAGCTCTCTATGGTCAGGGTGTGACAGGGTGCTTAATCAACTTAGAGAATAAACAGCTCTCTATGGTCAGGGCGTGACAGGGTGCTTAATCAACTTAGAGAATAAACAGCTCTCTATGGTCAGGGCGTGACAGGGTGCTTAATCAACTTAGAGAATAAACAGCTCTCTATGGTCAGGGCGTGACAGGGTGCGTAATCAACTTAGAGAATAAACAGCTCTCTATGGTCAGGGCGTGACAGGGTGGGTAATCAACTTAGAGAATAAACAGCTCTCTATGGTCAGGGCGTGACAGGGTGTGTAATCAACTTAGAGAATAAACAGCTCTCTATGGTCAGGGTGTGACAGGGTGCTTAATCAACTTAGAGAATAAACAGCTCTCTATGGTCAGGGCGTGACAGGGTGCTTAATCAACTTAGAGAATAAACAGCTCTCTATGGTCAGGGCGTGACAGGGTGCGTAATCAACTTAGAGAATAAACAGCTCTCTATGGTCAGGGCGTGACAGGGTGGGTAATCAACTTAGAGAATAAACAGCTCTCTATGGTCAGGGCGTGACAGGGTGCTTAATCAACTTAGAGAATAAACAGCTCTCTATGGTCAGGGCGTGACAGGGTGCTTAATCAACTTAGAGAATAAACAGCTCTCTATGGTCAGGGCGTGACAGGGTGCTTAATCAACTTAGAGAATAAACAGCTCTCTATGGTCAGGGCGTGACAGGGTGGGTAATCAACTTAGAGAATAAACAGCTCTCTATGGTCAGGGCGTGACAGGGTGTGTAATCAACTTAGAGAATAAACAGCTCTCTATGGTCAGGGCGTGACAGGGTGTGTAATCAACTTAGAGAATAAACAGCTCTCTATGGTCAGGGCGTGACAGGGTGGGTAATCAACTTAGAGAATAAACAGCTCTCTATGGTCAGGGCGTGACAGGGTGCTTAATCAACTTAGAGAATAAACAGCTCTCTATGGTCAGGGCGTGACAGGGTGTGCTTAATCAACTTAGAGAATAAACAGCTCTCTATGGTCAGGGCGTGACAGGGTGCTTAATCAACTTAGAGATTAAACAGCTCTCTATGGTCAGGGCGTGACAGGGTGCTTAATCAACTTAGAGAATAAACAGCTCTCTATGGTCAGGGCGTGACAGGGTGGGTAATCAACTTAGAGAATAAACAGCTCTCTATGGTCAGGGCGTGACAGGGTGGGTAATCAACTTAGAGAATAAACAGCTCTCTATGGTCAGGGCGTGACAGGGTGTGTAATCAACTTAGAGAATAAACAGCTCTCTATGGTCAGGGCGTGACAGGGTGTGTAATCAACTTAGAGAATAAACAGCTCTCTATGGTCAGGGCGTGACAGGGTGGGTAATCAACTTAGAGAATAAACAGCTCTCTATGGTCAGGGCGTGACAGGGTGTGTAATCAACTTAGAGAATAAACAGCTCTCTATGGTCAGGGCGTGACAGGGTGGGTAATCAACTTAGAGAATAAACAGCTCTCTATGGTCAGGGCGTGACAGGGTGTGTAATCAACTTAGAGAATAAACAGCTCTCTATGGTCAGGGCGTGACAGGGTGTGTAATCAACTTAGAGAATAAACAGCTCTCTATGGTCAGGGCGTGACAGGGTGGGTAATCAACTTAGAGAATAAACAGCTCTCTATGGTCAGGGCGTGACAGGGTGTGTAATCAACTTAGAGAATAAACAGCTCTCTATTGTCAGGGCGTGACAGGGTGGGTAATCAACTTAGAGAATAAACAGCTCTCTATGGTCAGGGCGTGACAGGGTGTGTAATCAACTTAGAGAATAAACAGCTCTCTATGGTCAGGGCGTGACAGGGTGTGTAATCAACTTAGAGAATAAACAGCTCTCTATGGTCAGGGCGTGACAGGGTGTGTAATCAACTTAGAGAATAAACAGCTCTCTATGGTCAGGGCGTGACAGGGTGGGTAATCAACTTAGAGAATAAACAGCTCTCTATGGTCAGGGCGTGACAGGGTGGGTAATCAACTTAGAGAATAAACAGCTCTCTATGGTCAGGGCGTGACAGGGTGTGTAATCAACTTAGAGAATAAACAGCTCTCTATGGTCAGGGCGTGACAGGGTGCGTAATCAACTTAGAGAATAAACAGCTCTCTATGGTCAGGGCGTGACAGGGTGTGTAATCAACTTAGAGAATAAACAGCTCTCTATGGTCAGGGCGTGACAGGGTGCTTAATCAACTTAGAGAATAAACAGCTCTCTATGGTCAGGGTGTGACAGGGTGGGTAATCAACTTAGAGAATAAACAGCTCTCTATGGTCAGGGCGTGACAGGGTGTGTAATCAACTTAGAGAATAAACAGCTCTCTATGGTCAGGGCGTGACAGGGTGGGTAATCAACTTAGAGAATAAACAGCTCTCTATGGTCAGGGCGTGACAGGGTGCTTAATCAACTTAGAGAATAAACAGCTCTCTATGGTCAGGGCGTGACAGGGTGTGTAATCAACTTAGAGAATAAACAGCTCTCTATGGTCAGGGCGTGACAGGGTGGGTAATCAAATTAGAGAATAAACAGCTCTCTATGGTCAGGGCGTGACAGGGTGTGTAATCAACTTAGAGAATAAACAGCTCTCTATGGTCAGGGCGTGACAGGGTGCTTAATCAACTTAGAGAATAAAGAGCTCTCTATGGTCAGGGCGTGACAGGGTGTGTAATCAACTTAGAGAATAAACAGCTCTCTATGGTCAGGGCGTGACAGGGTGTGTAATCAACTTAGAGAATAAACAGCTCTCTATGGTCAGGGCGTGACAGGGTGTGTAATCGGTGGCAGTGAAGTCAGACGCAGGAGCCGGAGCAGTTTAATAGCAAAACCCACAGCATCAAAAATAACAAGAATAATTGGGTACAAAAACCCGTCGGGCACCAAACAACACGTGCACTTACAATAAACAATCCCACACAAAGACATGGGGGGAACAGAGGGTTAAATACACAACAAATGATTGAGGGAATTGAAACCAGGTGTGAGGAAAAACAAGACAAAACAAATGGAAAATGAAAAGTGGATCGATGACGGCTAGAAGACCGGCGACGGGGACCGAAACAAGGAGAGGACTCGTGACGAAAAGTAACAAATAATTAAACAGTGGCAGTAAAATAAAAAGCAAAGGATATATACAGGGGGTACCAGTACAGAGTCAATGTGGAGGCTATATACAGGGGGTACCGATACAGAGTCAATGTGGAGGCTATATACAGGGGGTACCGGTACAGAGTCAATGTGGAGGCTATATACAGGGGGTACCGGTACAGAGTCAATGTGGAGGCTATATACAGGGGGTACCAGTACAGAGTCAATGTGGAGGCTATATACAGGGGGTACTGGTACAGAGTCAATGTGGAGGCTATATACAGGGGGTATATATAGATCTGGTACTGGTACTTCCTGTATATAGCTCCACATTGATCTGGTACTTCCTGTATATAGATCTACATTGATCTGGTCATTCCTGTATATAGCTCTACATTGATCTGGTACTTCCTGTATATAGCTCTACATTAATCTCGTACTTCCTGTATATAGCTCCACATTAATCTGGTACTTCCTGTATATAGCTCCACATTAATCTGGTACTTCCTGTATATAGCTCTACATTGATCTGGTCATTCCTGTATATAGCTCTACGTTGATCTGGTACTGGTACTTCCTGTATATAGCTCCACATTAATCTGGTACTTCCTGTATATAGCTCTACATTAATCTGGTACTCCCTGTATATAGCTCCACATTGATCTGGTACTGGTACTCCCTGTATATAGCTCCACATTGATCTGGTACTCCCTGTATATAGCTCAATTGGAGGCTATGGTACTGGGGTTCCTGTACAGAGTCAATGTGGAGGCTATATACTGGTACTTCCTGTATAGAGTCACATTGATCTGGTACTTCCTGTATATAGCTTTATAATGGTACTTCCTGTATATAGCTCACATTAATCTGGTACTTCCTGTATATAGCTTTACATTAATCTGGTACTTCCTGTATATAGCTCCACATTGATCTGGTACTCCCTGTATATAGCTCCACATTGATCTGGTACTGGTACTTCCTGTATATAGCTCCACATTGATCTGGTACTGGTACTTCCTGTATATAGCTCCACATTGATCTGGTACTTCCTGTATATAGCTACATTGATCTGGTACTTCCTGTATATAGCTACCAGTACATTGATCTGGTCATTCCTGTATATAGCTCTACATTAATCTGGAGGCTATTCCTGTATACCGGCTACAGAGACAATGTGGTACTTCCTGTATATAGCTCCACATTAATCTGGTACTTCCTGTATATAGCTCTACATTAATCTGGTACTTCCTGTATATAGCTCCACATTAATCTGGTACTTCCTGTATATAGCTCCACATTAATCTGGTACTTCCTGTATATAGCTATATACATTAATCTGGTACTTCCTGTATATAGCTTCCACATTGAATCTGGTACTTCCTGTATATAGCTCCAATAATTGATCTGGTAAACAATTGTTGGAAAAATTCCTGTATATAGCTCCAAATTGATGTCTGGTACTTCCAAAATATAGCTGTTAACATTGATCTGGTTTTATTTCCTGTATATAACTTCCACTTTCAACTGTATGTGAATTCCTGTATATAGCTCCACTCTACTTCCTGTATATAGTTTAATCTGAACTTCCTGTATATAGCTCACATTAATCTGGTACTTCCTGTTTATAGCTAATGGTCAAACTATCTGGAACTTCCTGTATTTAGCTCAAACATTGATCTGTTTGTTATTTCCTGTATATAGCCTGAACTGTTTGTTTATTTAATGGTCAAACTGGTACTTCCTGTATTTAGCTCAAACTACATGAATCTGGTTTACTTCCTGTATATAGCTCCACATTGATCTGGTACTTCCTGTTTGTTTATTTAGCTCAAACATTGAACTGGTTTACTTCCTTTATTTATAGCTCCACATTGATCTGGTACTTCCTGTATATAGCTCACATTATATATCTGGTACTTCCTGTATATAGCTCTACATTAATCTGGTACTTCCTGTATATAGCTCACATTAATCTGGTACTCCTGTATATAGCTCACACATTAATCTGGTATTCCTGTATATAGCTCTACATTAATCTGGTACTTCCTGTATATAGCACACTCACTACATTAATCTGGTACTTCCTGTATATAGCTACACATTATCTATACTTCCTATATATACACACTTAATACACACTTCCTGTATATAGCTCTACATTAATCTGGTATTCCTGTATATAGCTCTACATTAATCTGGTACTTCCTGTATATAGCTCTACATTAATCTGGTACTTCCTGTATATACACACATTAATCTGGTACTTCCTGTATATAGCTCTACATTAATCTGGTATTCCTGTATATAGCTCCACATTATCTGGTACTTCCTGTATATAGCTCACTACATTAATCTCACTTCCTGTATATAGCACACATTAACACTCTATATTCCTGTATATAGCTCCACATTGATATACACACTGGTACTTCCTGTATATAGCTCCACATTGACTGGTACTGGTACTTCCTGTATATAGCTCCACATTAGATCTGGTACTGGTACTTCCTGTATATAGCTCCACATTGAATCTGGTACTTCCTGTATATAGCTCAACATTAATCTGGTACTTCCTGTATATAGCTCTACATTAATCTGGTACTTCCTGTATATAGCTCTACATTAATCTGGTACTTCCTGTATATAGCTTTACATTAATCTGGTACTTCCTGTATATAGCTCCACATTGATCTGGTACTTCCTGTATATAGCTCCACATTAATCTGGTATTCCTGTATATAGCTCCACATTGATCTGGTACTTCCTGTATATAGCTCCACATTGATCTGGT